>NC_068444.1:11243346-11440846 GCF_023373465.1 Oncorhynchus keta | reverse complement strand
ATATATTATACAACTGTCCCCCATCCTCCAATATATTATACAACTGTCCCCCATCCTCCAATATATTATACAACTGTCCCCAATATATTATCCTCCAATATATTATACAACTGTCCCCCATCCTCCAATATATTATACAACTGTCCCCCATCCCAATATATTATACAATCCTCCAATATATTATACAACTGTCCCCCATCCTCCAATATATTATACAACTGTCTCCCCATCCTCCAATATATTATACAACTGTCCCCCCATCCTCCAATATATTATACAACTCCAATATATTATACAACTGTCTCCCATCCTCCCCCCTCAATATATTATACAACTGTCCCCCATCCTCCCATCCTCCAATATATTATACAACTGTCTCCCAATATATTATACAATCCTCCAATATATTAACTGTCCCCCCATCCAACTGTCCCTCCTCCAATCCTCCTGTCCCCATCCTCCAATATATTATACAACTGTCCCCCCATCCCCAATATATTATCCTCCAATATATTATATACAATATTATACTGTCTCCCCATCCTCCAATATATTATACAACTACAACTGTCCCCCATCCTCCAATATATTATACAACTGTCCCCATCCTCCAATATATTATACAACTGTCCCCCCATCCTCCAATATATTATACAACTGTCCCCATCCTCCAATATATTATACAACTGTCCTCATCCTCCAATATATTATACAACTGTCTCATCCCATCCCCCATCCTCCAATATATTATACAACTGTCTCCTCATCCTCCAATATATTATACAACTGTCCTCTGTCTCCTCATCCTCCAATATATTATACAACTGTCCCATCCTCCAATATATTATACAACTGTCCTATCATCCTCCAATATATTATACAACTGTCCCCCCATCCTCCAATATATTATACAACTGTCTCTCATCCCTCAATATATTATCAACTGTCCATCCTCCAATATATTATACAACTGTCTCCTCATCCTCCAATATATTATACAACAACATCCTCCAATATATTATACAACTGTCCCCCATCCTCCAATATATTATACAACTGTCATCCTCAATATATTCTCCAATATATTATACAACTGTCCCCCATCCTCCAATATATTATACAACTGTCCCCCATCCTCCAATATATTATACAATAATTATACAACTGTCTCCCCATCCTCCAATATATTATACAACTGTCCCCCATCCTCCAATATAATATACAATTCAATATATTATACAACTGTCCCCCAATATATTATCCTCCAATCCAATATATTATACAACTGTCCCCCCCAATCATCCTCCAATATATTATACAACTGTCCCCCAATATATTATCCTCCCCAATATATATTATACAACTGTCCCCCCCATCCTCCAATATATTATACAACTGTCCCCATCCTCCAATATATTATACAACTGTCCCCATCCTCCAATATATTATACAACTGTCCCCCCCATCCTCCAATATATTATACATCCAACACCCCCAAGCCATCAGACTCCTGAACAGCTTCTACCCCCCAAACCTTGTTCCTTGTTCTATAAGGAACCTTATTTTCTGAGAGTGTATTTAGCTATGGAGTGTAGTATGCAATTTGGAGTTTTCCTTCAAGGCATAGCTTCTCTCCAGTGGTGTAAAGTACTTAAATACTTTAAAGTACTACTTTAGTAGTTTTTCGTAACTTTTACTTTTACTTCACTAAAGAAAATAATGTACTTTTTACTCCATGCATTTTCCCTGACTCCCAAGTGCTTTGGTCATCCCTACTGCCTCTGATCTGGTGGACTCACTAAACACACATGCTCTGTTTGTAAATGATGTTGGAGTGTGGCCCTGGCTGTCTGTAAATAATAAAAAATAAACAAAAAAAATGGTGCCGTCTGGTTTGCTTAAGACAAGGAAGTAGAAATAATTTTAGCAATTCCATTTACTTCTGATACAGAAGTATATTTAAAAACAAATACTTTTAGACTTTTACTCAAGTAGTATTTTACAGGGTCACAGTCACTTTTACTTGAGTCATTTTCTATTAAGGCATCTTTCCTTTTAATCAAGTATGACAGCTGGGTACTGTTTCCACCACTGGTTCTCTCAGAGCTTCTTGACGAAGGAAAAGTCAAGTGAGCCGTGAACTGATATTGTTATATACTATACATGAATAACCCTAACCTAACCATAACATTAAACCTAACCCTAACCCTTACCTAACCATAACATTAAACCTAACCCTAACCATAACATTAAACCTAACCCTAACCCTAACCCTTACCTAACCATAACATTAAACCTAACCCTAACCCTAACCTAACCATAACATTAAACCTAACCCTAACCCTTACCTAACCTTAACATTAAACCTAACCCTAACCCTAACCCTTACCTAACCATAACATTAAACCTAACCCTAACCCTAACCCTTACCTAACCATAACATTAAACCTAACCCTAACCCTTACCTAACCATAACATTAAACCTAACCCTAACCCTTACCTAACCATAACATTAAACCTAACCCTAACCCTAACCTAACCATAACATTAAACCTAACCCTAACCCTAACCCTTACCAAACCATAACATTAAACCTAACCCTAACCTAACCATAACATTAAAAACCCTAACCCTAACCTAACCCTAACCTAACCATAACATTAAACCTAACCCTAACCTAACCATAACATTAAACCTAACCCTAACCCTAACCTAACCCTAACCTAACCATAACATTAAACCTAACCCTCACCCTAACCTAACCATAACATTAAAACTAACCCTAAACCTAACCTAACCCTAAACTAACCATAACATTAAACCTAACCCTAACTGTAACCTAACCCTAACCTAACCATAACATTAAACCTAACCCTAACCTAACCTAACCATAACATTAAACCTAACCCTAACCTAACCATAACATTAAACCTAACCCTAACCCTAACCTAACCATAACATTAAAACTAACCCTAACGCTAACCTAACCCTAACCTAACCATAACATTAAAACTAACCCTAACCTAACCATAACATTAAACCTAACCCTAACCCTAACCTAACCATAACATTAAAACTAACCCTAACCCTAACCTAACCATAACATTAAACCTAACCCTAACCCTAACATAACCCCAACCCTAACCCTAAACTAACCATAACATTAAACCTAACCCTAACCTAACCATAACATTAAACCTAACCCTAACCTAACCATAACATTAAACCTAACCCTAACCTAACCATAACATTAAACCTAACCCTAACGCTAACCTAACCCTAACCTAACCATAACATTAAACCTAACCCTAACTCTAACCTAACCATAACATTAAACCTAACCCTAACCCTAACCTAACCCTAACCCTAACACTAACCTTGTACATGAAATGTAATTGTTGTATTTCGTTTAGTCTTTTAGTATACAGAAAATGTTGAATTTGCATGTCAGCGCTAAAACCTCTTCTGCCCAAGTGATGCTTCTTTTTAGAGGGCCCACCATTTCATTGTATATCACACACTGTCTATCACATGATCTTCATCCATTTCAAATGTAACTCACCGTTGTGTATTAAACCAGGCATGGGACATTGACCAATATTCACACAGGTGTAGAATGATCAGACACTCCCATGGGCATTCATAAAGAGAAAATAGACCTGAGAAATGCTGTGCTGTGTTGCTATGGGCTTGAGTTATTTAAATGCATCGTTAATATTGTGTTGTTGTTGTTGTGTCCAATGGCCTCTGTCTTTGTTGACCTTCACAGTGGTTTTACCATGCCGGTATGTGTCATCTATCTGATACTGGTGACTGATCCCCTCTGACATGACATGTAAAGCTTCATCTATGTGCTCCAGAATCAAAAGCCTTCTAAGACTCTGGCCCTCTGGTTTTAACTGTCTGGTGGTGTCAGAAACTGACCTTAGGGGTAATTTAACAGAGGTGGATTAGTAAACATGTCACACACACACACACACACACACACACACACACACACACACACACACACACACACACACACACACACACACACACACACACACACTTGTAGCACTATGATTTTTGTGATGTATTCCACACAACAGGGTCCCTGGGTCACACAACAATAACAACACACAAGGTCCCTGGGTCAATAACAACAACACTTGTGTATGGGTCAACTGTAACACAATGGTCCCTGGATCAGTAACCTGGACAAGGTCCTTCTTGTGACACAACAGGGTCCCTGGGTCAGTAACAATAACAAGGTCCCTGGGTCAGTAACAACAACAAGGTCCCTGTGTCAGTAACAATAACAGGGTCCCTGGGTCAGTAACAATAACAAGGTCCCTGGGTCAGTAACAACAACAAGGTCCCTGTGTCAGTAACAATAACAGGGTCCCTGGGTCAGTAACAATAACAAGGTCCCTGGGTCAGTAATCACAACAAGGTCCCTGGGTCAGTAACAATAACAAGGTCCCTGGGTCAGTAACCACAACAAGGTCCCTGGGTCAGTAACAATAACAAGGTCCCTGGGTCAATAACCACAACAAGGTCCCTGGGTCAGTAACAATAACAAGGTCCCCGGGTCAGTAACAACAACAAGGTCCCCGGGTCAGTAACAATAACAAGGTCCCCGGGTCAGTAACAATAACAAGGTCCCTGGGTCAGTAACAATAACAAGGTCCCTGGGTCAGTAACAATAACAAGGTCCCTGGGTCAGTAACAATAACAAGGTCCCTGGGTCAGTAACCACAACAAGGTCCCTGGGTCAGTAACAATAACAAGGTCCCTGGGTCAATAACCACAACAAGGTCCCTGGGTCAGTAACAACAACAAGGTCCCTGTGTCAGTAACAATAACAAGGTCCCTGGGTCAGTAACAGTAACAAGGTCCCTGGGTCAGTAACAATAACAAGGTCCCTGGGTCAGTAACAACAACAAGGTCCCTGGGTCAGTAACAACAACAAGGTCCCTGGGTCAGTAACAATAACAAGGTCCCTGGGTCAGTAACAACAACAAGGTCCCTGGGTCAGTAACAACAACAAGGTCCATGGGTCAGTAACAATAACAAGGTCCCTGGGTCAGTAACAATAACAAGGTCCCTGGGTCAGTAACAATAACAAGGTCCCTGGGTCAGTAACAATAACAAGGTCCCTGTGTCAGTAACAATAACAGGGTCCCTGGGTCAGTAACAATAACAAGGTCCCTGGGTCAGTAACAATAACAAGGTCCCTGGGTCAATAACAATAACAAGGTCCCTGGGTCAGTAACAACAACAAGGTCCCTGGGTCAGTAACAACAACAAGGTCCATGGGTCAGTAACAATAACAAGGTCCCTGGGTCAGTAACAATAACAAGGTCCCTGGGTCAGTAACAATAACAAGGTCCCTGGGTCAGTAACAATAACAAGGTCCCTGTGTCAGTAACAATAACAGGGTCCCTGGGTCAGTAACAATAACAAGGTCCCTGGGTCAGTAACAATAACAAGGTCCCTGGGTCAATAACAATAACAAGGTCCCTGGGTCAGTAACAAGGTCCCTGGGTCAGTAACAATAACAAGGTCCCTGTGTCAGTAACAATAACAAGGTCCCTGGGTCAGTAATCACAACAAGGTCCCTGGGTCAGTAACAATAACAAGGTCCCTGGGTCAGTAACCACAACAAGGTCCCTGGGTCAGTAACAATAACAAGGTCCCTGGGTCAATAACCACAACAAGGTCCCTGGGTCAGTAACAATAACAAGGTCCCCGGGTCAGTAACAACAACAAGGTCCCCGGGTCAGTAACAATAACAAGGTCCCCGGGTCAGTAACAATAACAAGGTCCCTGGGTCAGTAACAATAACAAGGTCCCTGGGTCAGTAACAATAACAAGGTCCCTGGGTCAGTAACAATAACAAGGTCCCTGGGTCAGTAACCACAACAAGGTCCCTGGGTCAGTAACAATAACAAGGTCCCTGGGGTAACTACAACAAGGTCCTGGGTCAGTAACAACAACAAGGTCCCTGTGTCAGTAACAATAACAAGGTCCCTGGGTCAGTAACAGTAACAATAACAAGGTCCCTGGGTCAGTAACAATAACAAGGTCCCTGGGTCAGTAACAACAACAAGGTCCCTGGGTCAGTAACAACAACAAGGTCCCTGGGTCAGTAACAATAACAAGGTCCCTGGGTCAGTAACAACAACAAGGTCCCTGGGTCAGTAACAACAACAAGGTCCATGGGTCAGTAACAATAACAAGGTCCCTGGGTCAGTAACAATAACAAGGTCCCTGGGTCAGTAACAATAACACGGTCCCTGGGTCAGTAACAATAACAAGGTCCCTGTGTCAGTAACAATAACAGGGTCCCTGGGTCAGTAACAATAACAAGGTCCCTGGGTCAGTAACAATAACAAGGTCCCTGGGTCAATAACAATAACAAGGTCCCTGGGTCAGTAACAAGGTCCCTGGGTCAGTAACAATAACAAGGTCCCTGTGTCAGTAACAATAACAAGGTCCCTGGGTCAGTAACAATAACAAGGTCCCTGTGTCAGTAACAATAACAAGGTCCCTGGGTCAGTAACAATAACAAGGTCCCTGGGTCAATAACAATAACAAGGTCCCTGGGTCAGTAACAATAACAAGGTCCCTGTGTCAGTAACAATAACAAGGTCCCTGGGTCAGTAACAACAACAAGGTCCCTGTGTCAGTAACAATAACAAGGTCCCTGGGTCAGTAACAGTAACAAGGTCCCTGGGTCAGTAACAATAACAAGGTCCCTGGGTCAGTAACAACAACAAGGTCCCTGGGTCAGTAACAACAACAAGGTCCCTGGGTCAGTAACAATAACAAGGTCCCTGGGTCAGTAACAACAACAAGGTCCCTGGGTCAGTAACAATAACAAGGTCCATGGGTCAGTAACAATAACAAGGTCCCTGGGTCAGTAACAATAACAAGGTCCCTGGGTCAGTAACAATAACAAGGTCCCTGGGTCAGTAACAATAACAAGGTCCCTGTGTCAGTAACAATAACAGGGTCCCTGGGTCAGTAACAATAACAAGGTCCCTGGGTCAGTAACAATAACAAGGTCCATGGGTCAATAACAATAACAAGGTCCCTGGGTCAGTAACAAGGTCCCTGGGTCAGTAACAATAACAAGGTCCCTGTGTCAGTAACAATAACAAGGTCCCTGGGTCAGTAACAATAACAAGGTCCCTGTGTCAGTAACAATAACAAGGTCCCTGGGTCAGTAACAATAACAAGGTCCCTGGGTCAATAACAATAACAAGGTCCCTGGGTCAGTAACAAGGTCCCTGGGTCAGTAACAATAACAAGGTCCCTGTGTCAGTAACAATAACAAGGTCCCTGGGTCAGTAACAACAACAAGGTCCCTGGGTCAGTAACTGAGTCAGTAACAACAACAAGGTCCCTGGGTCAGTAACAATAACAAGGTCTGTGGTCACAGTGAATGACCCGGTGAGGGTTCTGTGCAGTGTCATTGTTAGTAACTAGGTAAAGAGCCTCCTGGATGTACTTACATACGGAAATGTATACATATGTGTGCATTACAAAAGGTCAATAGTGTCACGCCCTGATCTGTTTCACCTGTCTTTGTGCTCGTCTCCACCCCCCTCCAGGTGTTGCCCATCTTCCCCATTATCCGGTATTTATATTTATACCATTTTTTTTCTGTTTGTCCTTTGCCAGTTGGTTGTTCGTCAAGCTTACCAGCGTTCGGCCTGTCAGCTCATGTTTCTTTCCCTGCCTGTCTTTTCTCATCCTCCTGGTTTTTGACCTTTGCCTGTCTCAACCTTTTACCCTCCCGCCTGAACCCCCCTGCCCATCCCGGACCCTGACCCTGCCTGCCATCCTGTACCTTTGTCCCACCTCTGGATTATTGACCTCTGTCTACCCTGACCCTAAGCCTGACCCTGATCCTGAGCCTGAGCCTGAGCCTGAGCCTGATCCTGACCCTGAGCCTGAGCCTGATCCTGAGCCTGACCCTGAGCCTGACTCTGATCCTGACCCTGAACCTGTCCCTGTCCCTGACCCTGATCCTGTCCCTGAGCCTGATCATGACCCTGATCCTGACCCTGAGCCTGATCCTGACCCTGATCCTGATCCTGACCCTGACCCTGATCCTGACCCTGACCCTGACCCTGACCCTGACTGCCTTGCCCTGTCGTTTGCATGCCCCTGGTGTTTACAATAAACATTGTTACTTCACACGGTCTGCACTTGGATCTTACCTTGATTCCTGATAAATAGTGCATATAAGATAACACCTAGTTCTAGGAGATATGCACCATAGGCTGAGTCAGTATAGCATTTATAATCTTTGTAAAAATCTGTGCCGATATCCATTAGCAAATAGAATGCATGGTTACTATTTGTAGGGACAGAATTGATTTCTCCCCATCAAATATAGCATTTTACAAACAGTAAACAGGGGAAAGCCTGTGGAGCAGGATTGTGTTTTGCTTGTATGATATTATGGGTTTAAAGGTTGTAAAGATATCAAATTTAGCAGACAGTTTTATCCAGAGTGACTTAGTCATGTTATGCATCATTTTTTGGGGGCCTGGGGAATTGAACCCACTATCCTTTCTTTGCAAGAGCCACATTCTGCTAACTGAGCTACAGAGCTCATGTTGGGTCATTTCACTCACTTTGTGAGTGGATGAGAGGAGATAAAGGAAGGAAATGATTTTTGGAACACCCTCACTGTTTTTCTCTCTTTCAGGTTCTGGCAACAAAATCTTTGTTTAGACTATAGGTCATCTGTAGGTCAGTACGCTTTACTGTAGACTGTAGGTCTACTGTATGATGTGGGGGGAAATAGGAAGGTTTCAGTTGTAAATCCAGGATTTAGTGTGAATTTATCCCTGCAGTGTAACATTCCAGAGACAAACCAACTGGATGAGTGTTTTAGTAAGAATGGTGTGTGTTTATGAGTGCATGCATGTGTGTAAGAATAGGAAAGTCTTAAAGTCATTAGAGGACAAGAGAGCAGAAAGTTGTTGGCACGGTCCCTGGGTTTCTGCACGGTCCCTGGGTGTCTGCACGTCCCCTGGGTGTCTGCACGGTTCCTGGGTTTCTGCATGGTCCCTGGGTGTCTGCACGTCCCCTGGGTGTTTGCACGGTCCCTGGGTGTCTGCATGTCCCCTGGGTGTCTGCACGTCCCTGGGTGTCTGCACGGTCCCTGGGTGTCTGCACGGTCCCTGGGTTTCTGCACGGTCCCTGGGTGTCTGCACGGTCCCTGGGTTTCTGCACGGTCCCTGGGTTTCTGCACGGTCCCTGGGTTTCTGCACGGTCCCTGGGTTTCTGCGCGGTCCCTGGGTGTCTGCACGGTCCCTGGGTTTCTGCACGGTCCCTGGGTATCTGCACGGTCCCTGGGTGTCTGCACGGTCCCTGGGTTTCTGCACGGTCCCTGGGTATCTGCACGGTCCCTGGGTGTCTATACGGCCCCTGGGTTTCTGGGTTATTGCATTGTATTGTATATCTCCTTCTTCTATTCTGTCCACCAGCTCTTCCTCCCTATGCTTGGTGAAATTCAAGACAACACAACACACGCTCTTTGTTGAGGCTTACCCGGTTCTAAAAACAAAACATTACAGCGAAAGGATAAAAGAACAAAGCAGGCTGTTACGGTGACCATATTACCGTCACACCGGCAGTCATGAGTAGTGATGACAGCCAAATTTCACGTGACCACTAAGTCACGGTAATGAGACTTCTCCAATCGCTGATGCTGCTGATGGTCATTAGTAGTCTACCAAACTTACTAACTGCCTGGTACTCAGCACTCTATTGTTCCTCTAATCACTCTGACATCAATGCAAATGTAATTGAAAATCTAATCAAACACTTCATGAGAGCCCATAAGCTTGTTACGCAACATTTCTATAGGTTATGCAATTCCGTGAGAAATGGCCTCTATTAAAAAAGAGGAGGTTCCCATCAGCTTTCTATAGGCCTAGTCTATATTTATTTCTCAACGTTCCTAATATTAAGCACATTTCTGGCATGAAAATGAACCACAGGAAAATCATCCTCCATTCGCTATTTATGTGCATAAATGACTTGCATTTTTCCCCCTGCCCCTGTTTCGAGACGGGTCCATGATAACGGTCCATTCTAAATCAAAGCAAATTTCACACATACACTACCA
The DNA here is from genome assembly GCF_023373465.1 of Oncorhynchus keta. NCBI lineage: Eukaryota > Metazoa > Chordata > Actinopteri > Salmoniformes > Salmonidae > Oncorhynchus > Oncorhynchus keta. Next base: position 11,430,714 of record NC_068444.1, on the reverse strand, counting down.
GTCAAAAGTTTGGACACACCTACTAATTCAAGGGTTTTTCTTTATTTTTTTACTATTTTACACATTGTAGAATAACAGTGAAGACATCAAAACTATGAAATAACACATATGGAATCATTATGTAACCAAAAGAGTGTTAAACAAATTAAAATATATGTTATATTTGAGATTCTTCAAAGTAGCCAGCTTTTGCCTTGATGACAGCTTTGCACACTCTTCCATATGACTTATTTCATAGTTTTGATGTCTTCACTATTATTCTACAATGTAGAACATTTGACAAATAAAGAAAAACCTTTGAATGAGTAGATGTGTCCAGACTAGTAATGTATATTATTTAGTATATGGACATATAATATTAAATCAAAAATAGGCTGATGGGTGACAATATTAGCCTATCACTTGTGAGTTAAATATTATCACTTGTGAGTTAAATAGTATCACTTGTGAGTTAAATAGTATCACTTGTGAGTTAAATATTATCACTTGTGAGTTAAATATTATCACTTGTGAGTTAAATAGTATCACTTGTGAGTTAAATAGTATCACTAGTGAGTTAAATATTATCACTTGTGAGTTAAATATTATCACTTGTGAGTTAAATATTATCACTTGTGAGTTAAATATTATCACTTGTGAGTTACATATTATCACTTGTGAGTTAAATATGATCACTTGTGAGTTAAATCTTATCACTTGTGAGTTACATATTATCACTTGTGAGTTAAATATTACCACTTGTGAGTTAAATATTATCACTTGTGAGTTAAATATTATCACTTGTGAGTTAAATAATATCACTTGTGAGTTAAATATTATCACTTGTGAGTTAAATAGTATCACTTGTGAGTTAAATATTATCACTTGTGAGTTAAATAGTATCACTTATGAGTTAAATATTATCACTTGTGAGTTAAATATTATCACTTGTGAATGAAATATTATCACTTGTGAATGAAATATTATCACTTGTGAATTAAATATTATCACTTGTGAGTTAAATATTATCACTTGTGAGTTAATAAATAGTATCACTTGTGAGTTAAATAGTATCACTTGTGAGTTAAATATTATCACTTTGAGTTAAATAGTATCACTTGTGAGTTAAATAGTATCACTTGTGAATTATGGCCAGCTGATGTACGAAGAGCTATATAAATACATTTGATTTGATTTGACTTGTGAGTTATGGCCAGCTTGTGTGCGAAGGGCTATATAAATACATTTGATTTGATTTGACTCGTGAGTTATGGCCAGTTTGTGTGCGAAGGGCTATATAAATACATTTGATTTGATTTGACTTGTGAGTTATGGCCAGTTTGTGTGCGAAGGGCTATATAAATACATTTGATTTGATTTGACTTGTGAGTTATGGCCAGTTTGTGTGCGAAGGGCTATATAAATACATTTGATTTGATTTGACTTGTGAGTTATGGCCAGTTTGTGTGCGAAGGGCTATATAAATACATTTGATTTGATTTGACTTGTGAGTTATGGCTAGTTTGTGTGCGAAGGGCTATACAAATACATTTGATTTGATTTGACTTGTGAGTTATGGCTAGTTTGTGTGCGAAGGGCTATATAAATACATTTGATTTGATTTGACTTGTGAGTTATGGCCAGTTTGTGTGCGAAGGGCTATATAAATACATTTGATTTGATTTGACTTGTGAGTTATGGCCAGTTTGTGTGCGAAGGGCTATATAAATACATTTGATTTGATTTGACTCGTGAGTTATGGCCAGTTTGTGTGCGAAGGGCTATATAAATACATTTGATTTGATTTGACTTGTGAGTTATGGCCAGTTTGTGTGCGAAGGGCTATATAAATACATTTGATTTGATTTGACTTGTGAGTTATGGCCAGTTTGTGTGCGAAGGGCTATATAAATACATTTGATTTGATTTGACTTGTGAGTTATGGCCAGTTTGTGTGCGAAGGGCTATATAAATACATTTGATTTGATTTGACTTGTGAGTTATGGCCAGTTTGTGTGCGAAGGGCTATATAAATACATTTGATTTGATTTGACTCGTGAGTTATGGCCAGTTTGTGTGCGAAGGGCTATATAAATACATTTGATTTGATTTGACTTGTGAGTTATGGCCAGTTTGTGTGCGAGAAGGGCTATATAAATACATTTGATTTGATTTGACTTGAGAGTTATGGCCAGTTTGTGTGCAGGACGGCAAGAAACAGTGTTGTTGCTACTTTTTAAAATCATAGTTACACATCTCCTGTACTGATAAGGTTTGTATCACAAACCAAATAACTTGTTAAAATGAAGCACATGAATCCGCTTTACAACGGGCGTAGAGCCTAACTGACATACATAAGCAGCGCCTGAGTTTCAAGTTTGGGGAAGATAATTTTCAACATAAAAATGCACCTTTCGAAAAAACCATTACATGAATAATCACATTTGCGATGACTTTTGAGAACAATGTTTGCCCACTAATTGAGTACATTTTGGAACATTCATGCTTATAGCCTACTACCATGTGCACATTGCTGCGCTTACAATGTGAAAAATAGCCTAATAGTTGATCAACATTTTAAGCTAAACAGTTCTGATCTGTTGCGTCAACCACATTGTGTAAAAAAGGTATTTTTTGATGCTAGTGGTTGTATTAATTTGGGATCTATTGCATCCCACAACTGTCCCAGACTATGTTTGGATTATTTATTTATCACGCAGATTAGAATAGGTCAACTTTTTCTGTGGGGGATAGTAGATTGACATAGGCTAGTGCTTTTGCTGTTCGTTAGGCCTACTCATCTTGTTGGCTGACGAAAAGCTTCAGAATTCGATAAGGACGTGCTCAGTTGCGTTCCCGGTGTGTCTGTCCTCACTTCTAGTCAGTGAGAAAGACCTGATTACGTGACAAAAATCAATTTCCATAAATATCTCTAAAATATCCTTTCTATTTTATTCAGCTATGTTCAATAGTATTCTTCATACTATAAAACAATATTAAATAATGCCACGGAATTCTAAGCAAATCTTGTCAGCTAAATTAACTAGTTTAGCCCACAGCCACATGGCATAGCCAGATCAGGGCCTAACATGAGGACAACTCAGAATATGCTATTCTCTTCTTCTGAAATAGACTAGATTTTCTTCATATCATGTTTCTTTAGTCACGTCTAAAATAATTCATGAATTTATTGTGATGGTCTAGGCTATATTACATGGATTTATTGTGATGGTGTAGACTATATTACATGGATTTATTGTGATGGTGTAGGCTATATTACATGGATTTATTGTGATGGTCTAGGCTATATTACATGGATTTATTGTGATGGTCTAGGCTATATTACATGGATGTATTAGACTTTTTAAAATGTAGATGTTCCAGAGGTCTGCATCAGTGGCTTGTAGGCTATGCATGGGCCAGGATATGCTAAATGTGTTTATGTTAGTTAATGGGAAATTACCGTGAGACCGGCTGTTATTTGCCTGACAATCACCGGCTGACTAAATGTCATGCCTTGCCACAGCCCTAGGCTTGGATCAGAATAGACTTTCTCTATTCCATTGCTTAGACTAACAAATGAGATTCTTAGTGAGCATGGCGTCGTCCCAAATGGAACTCTATTTCCAATATAGTGCACTACTTTTGACCAGGGTTGGGCACTATCTAGGGAATGAGGTGCCAATTGGGATGCGCACGTTAGGGTCAGACTGATCATGTTCCTCAATCGCATTTAGGTTTTCCCTTGTTAAAGAGAAAATAGAACTGCAACTAGAGGTTACATTTAGCTTATCAAAGTATCCCTTTGGAAACCACTATAACCTCATAAATCCCATCTGGACTCAATGCATCAATCAATCTCCTCATCTCTCTATTTACACGTCTATAAATATAAATAGTAGCAGAGGTGTACAGATCTGAATTGACTGACTGTTAACCCTAGAGGTAGACAGATCCTGATTGACTGACTGTTAACCCTAGAGGTAGACAGATCCTGATTGACTGACTGTTAACCCTAGAGGTAGACTGATCCTGATTGACTGACTGTTAACCCTAGAGGTAGACAGATCCTGATTGACTGACTGTTAACCCTAGAGGTAGACAGATCCTGATTGACTGACTGTTAACCCTAGAGGTAGACAGATCCTGATTGACTGACTGTTAACCCTAGAGGTAGACAGATCTGATTGACTGACTGTTAACCTAGAGGTAGACAGATCCTGATTGACTGACTGTTAACCCTAGAGGTAGACAGATCCTGATTGACTGACTGTTAACCTAGAAGGTAGACAGATCTTGATTGACTGACTGTTAACCCTAGTGTTAGACTGATCTTGATTGACTGACTGTTATCCCTAGAGGTAGACTGATCTTGATTGACTGACTGTTATCCCTAGTGTTAGACTGATCTTGATTGACTGACTGTTATCCCTAGTGTTAGACTGATCTTGATTGACTGACTGTTAACCCTAGTGTTAGACTGATCTTGATTGACTGACTGTTATCCCTAGAGGTAGACAGATCTTGATTGACTGACTGTTAACCCTAGTGGTAGACTGATCTTGATTGACTGACTGTTATCCCTAGAGGTAGACTGATCTTGATTGACTGACTGTTAACCCGAGAGGTAGACTGATCCTGATTGACTGACTGTTAACCTTAGTGGCAGACTGATCCTGATTGACTGACTGTTAACCCTAGTGGTAGATTGATCCTGATTGACTGACTGTTATCCCTAGTGTTAGACTGATCTTGATTGACTGACTGTTATCCCTAGAGGTAGACAGATCCTGATTGACTGACTGTTAACCCTAGAGGTAGACAGATCCTGATTGACTGACTGTTAACCCTAGAGGTAGACAGATCCTGATTGACTGACTGTTAACCTAGAGGTAGACAGATCCTGATTGACTGACTGTTAACCTAGAGGTAGACAGATCCTGATTGACTGACTGTTAACCCTAGAGGTAGACAGATCTTGATTGACTGACTGTTAACCCTAGTGTTAGACTGATCTTGATTGACTGACTGTTATCCCTAGAGGTAGACTGATCTTGATTGACTGACTGTTATCCCTAGTGTTAGACTGATCTTGATTGACTGACTGTTATCCCTAGTGTTAGACTGATCTTGATTGACTGACTGTTAACCCTAGTGTTAGACTGATCTTGATTGACTGACTGTTATCCCTAGAGGTAGACAGATCTTGATTGACTGACTGTTAACCCTAGTGGTAGACTGATCTTGATTGACTGACTGTTATCCCTAGAGGTAGACTGATCTTGATTGACTGACTGTTAACCCGAGAGGTAGACTGATCCTGATTGACTGACTGTTAACCTTAGAGGTAGACTGATCCTGATTGACTGACTGTTAACCCTAGTGGTAGATTGATCCTGATTGACTGACTGTTAACCCTAGTGTTAGACTGATCTTGATTGACTGACTGTTATCCCTAGAGGTAGACAGATCCTGATTGACTGACTGTTAACCCTAGAGGTAGACAGATCCTGATTGACTGACTGTTAACCCTAGAGGTAGACAGATCCTGATTGACTGACTGTTCACCCTAGAGGTAGACAGATCCTGATTGACTGACTGTTAACCCTAGAGGTAGACAGATCCTGATTGACTGACTGTTAACCCTAGAGGTAGACAGATCTTGATTGACTGACTGTTAACCCTAGTGTTAGACTGATCTTGATTGACTGACTGTTATCCCTAGAGGTAGACTGATCTTGATTGACTGACTGTTATCCCTAGTGTTAGACTGATCTTGATTGACTGACTGTTATCCCTAGTGTTAGACTGATCTTGATTGACTGACTGTTAACCCTAGTGTTAGACTGATCTTGATTGACTGACTGTTATCCCTAGAGGTAGACAGATCTTGATTGACTGACTGTTAACCCTAGTGGTAGACTGATCTTGATTGACTGACTGTTATCCCTAGAGGTAGACTGATCTTGATTGACTGACTGTTAACCCGAGAGGTAGACTGATCCTGATTGACTGACTGTTAACCTTAGAGGTAGACTGATCCTGATTGACTGACTGTTAACCCTAGTGGTAGATTGATCCTGATTGACTGACTGTTAACCCTAGTGTTAGACTGATCTTGATTGACTGACTGTTATCCCTAGAGGTAGACAGATCCTGATTGACTGACTGTTAACCCTAGAGGTAGACAGATCCTGATTGACTGACTGTTAACCCTAGAGGTAGACAGATCCTGATTGACTGACTGTTAACCCTAGAGGTAGACAGATCCTGATTGACTGACTGTTAACCCTAGAGGTAGACAGATCCTGATTGACTGACTGTTAACCCTAGAGGTAGACAGATCTTGATTGACTGACTGTTAACCCTAGTGTTAGACTGATCTTGATTGACTGACTGTTATCCCTAGAGGTAGACTGATCTTGATTGACTGACTGTTATCCCTAGTGTTAGACTGATCTTGATTGACTGACTGTTATCCCTAGTGTTAGACTGATCTTGATTGACTGACTGTTAACCCTAGTGTTAGACTGATCTTGATTGACTGACTGTTATCCCTAGAGGTAGACAGATCTTGATTGACTGACTGTTAACCCTAGTGGTAGACTGATCTTGATTGACTGACTGTTATCCCTAGAGGTAGACTGATCTTGATTGACTGACTGTTAACCCGAGAGGTAGACTGATCCTGATTGACTGACTGTTAACCTTAGAGGTAGACTGATCCTGATTGACTGACTGTTAACCCTAGTGGTAGATTGATCCTGATTGACTGACTGTTAACCCTAGTGTTAGACTGATCTTGATTGACTGACTGTTATCCCTAGAGGTAGACAGATCCTGATTGACTGACTGTTAACCCTAGAGGTAGACAGATCCTGATTGACTGACTGTTAACCCTAGAGGTAGACAGATCCTGATTGACTGACTGTTCACCCTAGAGGTAGACAGATCCTGATTGACTGACTGTTAACCCTAGAGGTAGACAGATCCTGATTGACTGACTGTTAACCCTAGAGGTAGACAGATCTTGATTGACTGACTGTTAACCCTAGTGTTAGACTGATCTTGATTGACTGACTGTTATCCCTAGAGGTAGACTGATCTTGATTGACTGACTGTTATCCCTAGTGTTAGACTGATCTTGATTGACTGACTGTTATCCCTAGTGTTAGACTGATCTTGATTGACTGACTGTTAACCCTAGTGTTAGACTGATCTTGATTGACTGACTGTTATCCCTAGAGGTAGACAGATCTTGATTGACTGACTGTTAACCCTAGTGGTAGACTGATCTTGATTGACTGACTGTTATCCCTAGAGGTAGACTGATCTTGATTGACTGACTGTTAACCCGAGAGGTAGACTGATCCTGATTGAATGACTGTTAACCTTAGAGGTAGACTGATCCTGATTGACTGACTCTTAACCCTAGTGGTAGATTGATCCTGATTGACTGACTGTTAACCCTAGTGTTAGACTGATCTTGATTGACTGACTGTTATCCCTAGAGGTAGACTGATCTTGATTGACTGACTGTTAACCCGAGAGGTAGACTGATCCTGATTGACTGACTGTTAACCCTAGAGGTAGACAGATCCTGATTGACTGACTGTTAACCCTAGAGGTAGACAGATCCTGATTGACTGACTGTTAACCCTAGAGGTAGACAGATCCTGATTGACTGACTGTTAACCCTAGAGGTAGACAGATCCTGATTGACTGACTGTTAACCCTAGAGGTAGACAGATCTTGATTGACTGACTGTTAACCCTAGTGTTAGACTGATCTTGATTGACTGACTGTTAACCCTAGAGGTAGACAGATCTTGATTGACTGACTGTTAACCCTAGTGTTAGACTGATCTTGATTGACTGACTGTTATCCCTAGAGGTAGACTGATCTTGATTGACTGACTGTTATCCTTAGTGTTAGACTGATCTTGATTGACTGACTGTTATCCCTAGTGTTAGACTGATCTTGATTGACTGACTGTTAACCCTAGTGTTAGACTGATCTTGATTGACTGACTGTTATCCCTAGAGGTAGACAGATCTTGATTGACTGACTGTTAACCCTAGTGTTAGACTGATCTTGATTGACTGACTGTTATCCCTAGTGTTAGACTGATCTTGATTGACTGACTGTTATCCCTAGAGGTAGACTGATCTTGATTGACTGACTGTTAACCCGAGAGGTAGACTGATCCTGATTGACTGACTGTTAACCCTAGAGGTAGACAGATCCTGATTGACTGACTGTTAACCCTAGAGGTAGACAGATCCTGATTGACTGACTGTTAACCCTAGAGGTAGACAGATCCTGATTGACTGACTGTTAACCCTAGAGGTAGACAGATCCTGATTGACTGACTGTTAACCCTAGAGGTAGACAGATCTTGATTGACTGACTGTTAACCCTAGAGGTAGACTGATCTTGATTGACTGACTGTTATCCTTAGTGTTAGACTGATCTTGATTGACTGACTGTTATCCCTAGTGTTAGACTGATCTTGATTGACTGACTGTTAACCCTAGTGTTAGACTGATCTTGATTGACTGACTGTTATCCCTAGAGGTAGACAGATCTTGATTGACTGACTGTTAACCCTAGTGGTAGACTGATCTTGATTGACTGACTGTTATCCCTAGAGGTAGACTGATCTTGATTGACTGACTGTTAACCCGAGAGGTAGACTGATCCTGATTGACTGACTGTTAACCTTAGAGGTAGACTGATCCTGATTGACTGACTGTTAACCCTAGTGGTAGACTGATCCTGATTGACTGACTGTTAACCCTAGTGTTAGACTGATCTTGATTGACTGACTGTTATCCCTAGAGGTAGACTGATCTTTTTTGACTGACTGTTAACCCGAGAGGTAGACTGATCCTGATTGACTGACTGTTAACCCTAGTGTTAGACTGATCTTGATTGACTGACTGTTATCCCTAGAGGTAGACTGATCCTGATTGACTGACTGTTAACCCTAGAGGTAGACTGATCCTGATTGACTGACTGTTAACCCTAGAGGTAGACAGATCTTGATTGACTGACTGTTAACCCTAGTGGTAGACTGATCCTGATTGACTGACTGTTAACCTTAGAGGTAGACTGATCCTGATTGACTGACTGTTAACCCTAGAGGTAGACAGATCCTGATTGACTGACTGTTCACCCTAGAGGTAGACAGATCCTGATTGACTGACTGTTAACCCTAGAGGTAGACAGATCCTGATTGACTGACTGTTAACCCTAGAGGTAGACAGATCTTGATTGACTGACTGTTAACCCTAATGTTAGACTGATCTTGATTGACTGACTGTTATCCCTAGAGGTAGACTGATCTTGATTGACTGACTGTTATCCCTAGTGTTAGACTGATCTTGATTGACTGACTGTTATCCCTAGTGTTAGACTGATCTTGATTGACTGACTGTTAACCCTAGTGTTAGACTGATCTTGATTGACTGACTGTTATCCCTAGAGGTAGACAGATCTTGATTGACTGACTGTTAACCCTAGTGGTAGACTGATCTTGATTGACTGACTGTTATCCCTAGAGGTAGACTGATCTTGATTGACTGACTGTTAACCCGAGAGGTAGACTGATCCTGATTGAATGACTGTTAACCTTAGAGGTAGACTGATCCTGATTGACTGACTCTTAACCCTAGTGGTAGATTGATCCTGATTGACTGACTGTTAACCCTAGTGTTAGACTGATCTTGATTGACTGACTGTTATCCCTAGAGGTAGACTGATCTTGATTGACTGACTGTTAACCCGAGAGGTAGACTGATCCTGATTGACTGACTGTTAACCCTAGAGGTAGACAGATCCTGATTGACTGACTGTTAACCCTAGAGGTAGACACATCCTGATTGACTGACTGTTAACCCTAGAGGTAGACAGATCCTGATTGACTGACTGTTAACCCTAGAGGTAGACAGATCCTGATTGACTGACTGTTAACCCTAGAGGTAGACAGATCTTGATTGACTGACTGTTAACCCTAGTGTTAGACTGATCTTGATTGACTGACTGTTATCCCTAGAGGTAGACTGATCTTGATTGACTGACTGTTATCCTTAGTGTTAGACTGATCTTGATTGACTGACTGTTATCCCTAGTGTTAGACTGATCTTGATTGACTGACTGTTAACCCTAGTGTTAGACTGATCTTGATTGACTGACTGTTATCCCTAGAGGTAGACAGATCTTGATTGACTGACTGTTAACCCTAGTGTTAGACTGATCTTGATTGACTGACTGTTATCCCTAGAGGTAGACTGATCTTGATTGACTGACTGTTAACCCGAGAGGTAGACTGATCCTGATTGACTGACTGTTAACCCTAGAGGTAGACAGATCCTGATTGACTGACTGTTAACCCTAGAGGTAGACAGATCCTGATTGTAGACCCTAGAGGTAGACAGATCCTGATTGACTGACTGTTAACCCTAGAGGTAGACAGATCCTGATTGACTGACTGTTAACCCTAGAGGTAGACAGATCTTGATTGACTGACTGTTAACCCTAGAGGTAGACATCTTGATTGACTGACTGTTATCCTTAGTGTTAGACTGATCTTGATTGACTGACTGTTATCCCTAGTGTTAGACTGATCTTGATTGACTGACTGTTAACCCTAGTGTTAGACTGATCTTGATTGACTGACTGTTATCCCTAGAGGTAGACAGATCTTGATTGACTGACTGTTAACCCTAGTAGACTGATCTTGATTGACTGACTGTTATCCCTAGAGGTAGACTGATCTTGATTGACTGACTGTTAACCCGAGAGGTAGACTGATCCTGATTGACTGACTGTTAACCTTAGAGGTAGACTGATCCTGATTGACTGACTGTTAACCCTAGTGGTAGACTGATCCTGATTGACTGACTGTTAACCCTAGTGTTAGACTGATCTTGATTGACTGACTGTTATCCCTAGAGGTAGACTGATCCTGAGACTGTTAACCCTAGAGGTAGACTGATCCTGATTGACTGACTGTTAACCCTAGAGGTAGACAGATCTTGATTGACTGACTGTTAACCCTAGTGGTAGACTGATCCTGATTGACTGACTGTTAACCTTAGAGGTAGACTGATCCTGATTGACTGACTGTTAACCCTAGTGGTAGACTGATCCTGATTGACTGACTGTTAACCCTAGTGGTAGACTGATCCTGATTGACTGACTGTTAACCCTAGAGGTAGACTGAAGGTGTAGCTTAGTACGGGCGTGGAATTCAGATAGTTAATTTTGGTAGACATGAGTACCATTTTTTACGTCTCTGTGTCCAAACTGAAGGAAGTTAGAGGTAGTTTCGTGCGCCAATGCTAACTAGGATTAGCGCAATTGCTGGAAGTCTACGGGTATGTTCTAGCATGCTCGCAGATACCCATAGCATTGGCTCTCAAAGCTACCTCTAACTTCCTTCATTTTGGACACATGGTACCCATGAGTTCATCTGCGGCAGGTAGCCTAGCGGTTAATAGTATTGGGCCAGTAACTGAGAGGTTGCTGGTTCGTTGCTAGTTTGAATCCCCAAGTGGACTAAGTGAAAAAATCTGCCGATGTGCCCTTGAGTAAGGCATTTAACCCTAGTTGCTCTGGATAAGATCATCTGCTGAATGGGAAAGTAGATGACGGGCCTCATTGCCCAAACCCCGAAGTATCCCTTTAGGTGAAAAGTTAGCACTTCATTATAATTTTTAAATAATATATTATTCATTTTGTATGTGTAAATGTGTAATTTTTAAATAATATGTTATTCATTTTGTATGTGTAAATGTGTAATTTTTAAATAATATGTTATTATTCATGTGTAAATGTGTAATTTTTTAAATAATTGTTATTAATGTGTAAATGTGTAATTTTTAAATAATATGTTATTCATTTTGTATGTGTAAATGTGTAATTTTTAAATAATTGTTATTCATTTTGTATGTGTAAATGTAATTTTAAATAATATGTTATTAATTTTTTTAAAATTTTTAAACAATATGTTATTCATTTCATTTTTAAATTTGTTATTCATTTTGTATGTGTAAATGTGTAATTTTTAAATAATATGTTATTAATTTTGTATGTGTAAATGTGTAATTTTTAAATAATATTTTATTCATTTTGTATGTGTAAATGTGTACTTTTTAAATCATACGTTATTCATTTTGTATGTGTAAATGTGTACTTTTTAAATAATATGTTATTCATTTTGTATGTGTAAATGTGTACTTTTTTAATAATATGTTATTCATTTTGTATGTGAAAATGTGTACTTTTAATAATATGTTATTCATTTTGTATGTGTAAATGTGTAATTTTTAAATAATATGTTATTAATTTTGTATGTGTAAATGTGTACTTTTTAAATCATATGTTATTAATTTTGTATGTGTAAATGTGTACTTTTTAAATAATATGTTATTCATTTTGTATGTGAAAATGTGTACTTTTAATAATATGTTATTCATTTTGTATGTGTAAATGTGTAATTTTTAAATAATATGTTATTCATTTTGTATGTGTAAATGTGTACTTTTTAAATCATATGTTATTAATTTTGTATGTGTAAATGTGTACTTTTTAAATAATATGTTATTCATTTTGTATGTGAAAATGTGTACTTTTAATAATATGTTATTCATTTTGTATGTGTAAATGTGTAATTTTTAAATAATATGTTATTCATTTTGTATGTGTAAATGTGTACTTTTAATAATATGTTATTCATTTTGTATGTGTAAATGTGTAATTTTTAAATAATATGTTATTCATTTTGTATGTGTAAATGTGTACTTTTTTAATAATATGTTATTCATTTTGTATGTGTAAATGTGTATTTTTTAAATAATATGTTATTCATTTTGTATGTGTAAATGTGTAATTTGAAAAGAATATTGAAGGAAATTTGAAATGTACAAACTTAACATGACGAACATGAATTATGTTTACACCCAAAATAACTATCTGAAAGCCACACCTTTGGATTACCCAAGCATGGGTTAATTTAACCATCAGTTGGGTTTTTAATTCACTCTCCATGATGGGTTGATCTTGCAGACAGGTCTTTTTTTCAAGTTAATCCATAAGTTATTTACAGGTAAATGTCATTCCTGTTCATCATGTTATGTTTGTACACTGTGTTACATTCCCCAGAAAGAAGACTAAATCCTGTCGCTCAAACAGAAGAGGGAACTACCAAAGAGTAATTGACAACAACCAAAATGAAACAGGTGGGGTCTAAGGAGGATTCTGAAAGACAATCATGGGGGTGTCCACTGAAAGATGTCTAGCAACAACAACTGGAACCTACAAGACACCCACTAAATTTCCCTAAGAGGCAAACAAAAGAGAAACCCATACCGAAGTCAAAGGCAGGAAGCAAAACAAAACCACACAAAGGAATGTTTTGTCTAGAAATCAAGATAGGAAGGTGTTGACACTCCACATCTCTCAAGACAACTGGAATACTAGGCCAGCCACTCTTAAATAGCACCTGGGCCAGCCACAGCACCTGGGCCAGCCACTCTTAAATAGGACCTGGGCCAGCCACTCTTAAATAGGACCTGGGCCAACTCTTAAATAGCACCTGGGCCAGCCACTCTTAAATAGCACCTGGGCCAGCCACTCTTAAATAGGACCTGGGCCAGCCACTCTTAAATAGGACCTGGGCCAGCCACTCTTAAATGGGACCTGGGCCAGCCACTCTTAAATAGCACCTGGGCCAGCCACTCTTAAATAGGACCTGGGCCAGCCACTCTTAAATAGGACCCTGGGCCAGCCACTCTTAAATGACCTGGGCCAGCCACTCTTAAACAGGACCTGGGCCAGCCACTCTAAATAGGACCTGGGCCAGCCACTCTTAAATAGCACCTGGGCCAGCCACTCTTAAATAGGACCTGGGCCAGCCACTCTTAAATAGGACCTGGGCCAGCCACTCTTAAATAGGACCTGGGCCAGCCACTCTTAAATAGGACCTGGGCCAGCCACTCTTAAATAGGACCTGGGCCAGCCACTCTTAAATAGCACCTGGGCCAGCCACTCTTAAATAGCACCTGGGCCAGCCACTCTTAAATAGGACCTGGGCCAGCCACTCTTAAATAGGACCTGGGCCAGCCACTCTTAAATAGGACCTGGGCCAGCCACTCTTAAATAGCACCTGGGCCAGCCACTCTTAAATAGGACCTGGGCAGCACCTGGGCCAGCCACTCTTAAATAGGACCTGGGGCCAGCCACTCTTAAATAGGACCTGGGCCAGCCACTCTTAAATAGCACCTGGGCCAGCCACTCTTAAATAGGACCTGGGCCAGCCACTCTTAAATAGCACCTGGGCCAGCCACTCTTAAATAGGACCTGGGCCAGCCACTCTTAAATAGCACCTGGGCCACCTAGGGCCAGCCACCTGGGCCAGCCACTCTTAAATAGGACCTAAATAGCACCTGGGCCAGCCACTCTTAAATAGGACCTGGGCCAGCCACTCTTAAATAGCACCTGGGCCAGCCACTCTTAAATAGCACCTGGGCCAGCCACTCTTAAATAGCACCTGGGCCAGCCACTCTTAAATAGCACCTGGGCCAGCCACTCTTAAATAGCACCTGGGCCAGCCCTCTTAAATAGGGCCAGCCACTCTTAAATAGCACCTGGGCCAGCCACTCTTAAATAGGACCTGGGCCAGCCACTCTTAAATAGCACCTGGGCCAGCCACTCTTAAATAGCACCTGGGCCAGCCACTCTTAAATAGCACCTGGGCCAGCCACTCTTAAATAGCACCTGGGCCAGCCACTCTTAAATAGCACCTGGGCCAGCCTCTTAAATAGCACCTGGGCCAGCCACTCTTAAATAGGACCTGTGCCAGCCACTCTTAAATAGCACCTGGGCCAGCCACTCTTAAATAGGACCTGGGCCAGCCACTCTTAAATAGCACCTGGGCCAGCCACTCTTAAATAGCACCTGGGCCAGCACAGGCCAAACACCTTCCCACTAACGAGATGGCCACCAGCACATTTGTAACACATACTGACTAACGAGGTGACACGCTAACAAGCTCTACGCGCTAAAGTCTAAACTCAAAACGTAAATTGAAAAAACTAAACCTGTAACTCAGTGTACATTTAAATGTCCCTTTAATATTTTAGCATATTGCATATTTTAATATGCAATGAATTTAAACATCATAACAAAATGGTAACTATCTCAACATTGGGATATGCATAGATACTTGAGGAACTCATTAAACTACAAAAGTGTCAATGCTCAACTTTAACGTTTGTTGACAATGCAACAGAACAGATTAAACCAGAATTACATTTACTCTTAAAGGTGGCCAAAAATAACTATCTGAAAGCCACACCTTTACTAAACCACACCTCCAATCATCTGATCTGATTTAGTGGATCATAGCTCAAAATTAACCCAACTAAGTGACCCTCCTAGCCGGGTCAAAATTAACCCAACTAAGTGACCCTCCTAGCTGGGTCAAAAATAACCCAACTAAGTGACCCTCCTAGCCGGGTCAAAATAAACCCAACTAAGTGACCCTCCTAGCTGGGTCAAAATTAACCCAACGAAGTGACCCTCCTAGCCGGGTCAAAATAAACCTAACTAAGTGACCCTCCGAGCTGGGTCAAAAATAACCCAACTAAGTGACCCTCCTAGCTGGGTCAAAATGAACCCAATGAGTATAAAGAGAAAACAAGACAGATCAGTTTAGTGAGACAGATATGCAGAAGTTATAAAACAATTGTAAACACAAAGATGCTGAGCGTGGAATGGATGTATAGTTATATAGACTACCGTGAATCAAGGCTGTGCTTGTTGTTGTTAGGTCTGAATGAGAGAGAAAGGTTGGTTTTATGAGTGTGATATTGATTGTATGAGTAAGCATGTGATTCCGTCAGTCAGAGTAATTGATGTCAAAGGATGATCTTATGGATGGGATCCATGCGTCACTAACACTACTCAGGTCTCAGTGGGTGGGAATAATTGTGGCAATTTCCTTTTGGGGGAAATGAATAGAATTAGATAAAAGAGAACACATGTACACCATACAGTACAGTAATGTCAGGCCTTGGCAGCAGAACAATAAAACAGAATCTATTGCTTAGCTCACACCTATCCCACCGTGGAGCACTTGAGCTTCCCAGGAGAGAGGTGCAGTGACCTATACTGTTACAGTATGCTACCTGCCTGCCCTCGTGTGGGATACAGATCAACACCACCTGCTGTTGTTCTACCATTACATCTAAAATGGCACCCTATTCCCTATGTATTGCACTACTTTTGACCAGAGCCACTTGCCAAAAATAATGCACTAGAGTATATACGTATGGAATAGGAGGCCATTTATGATGCTGTCATATTGCATATTGAAAGCAAAATGGCCACAGTTGGCAGTACTGCAAGGTCATCAACTCCACGCCAGTGTCTGTGGGATTAACATGATTCATTCTGACATGGACCAACAACCATAATGACAGAGCTGACCTTCTTCTAATGTCTGCCAATGACAGATTCGAGGACGGAAAATACATGATACCCATCCCTACAGACATCTAACAGCTTCCCGCAAACATCTCCCCACTGACACACATCTCATTCATCAGCACTGGGCCAAGGAATAGAGATGGAGAGCCTTGGGTTTCATCCCAAATGGAGCCCTATTCCCTTTATAATGGACTACTTTCTTCAAAAGTAGTGCATGAAATGTGGGATGCACCCTTGTAGAAAACTGTATGACGAGAGTTGAAAATATTTGATTGTTCCCTTTTAGAGATGTGTAATGGAGAGCACTAAGGTAATGAAGAGGTTGGGGCAGCACTAAGGTAATGAAGAGGTTGGGTTGTGTGCAGCACTAAGGTAATGAAATGAAGAGGTTGGGTTGTGTGCAGCACTAAGGTAATGAAGAGGTTGGGTTGTGTGCAGCACTAAGGTAATGAAGGGGTGAAGGGTTGTGTACAGCACTAAGGTAATAATGAAGAGGTTGGGTTGTGTGCAGCACTGAGAAGGATAATGAGAATGAAGAGGTTAGGGTTGTGTGCAGCACTAGGGTAATGAGAATGAAGAGGTTGGGGTGTGTGCAGCACTAGGTAATGTGAATGAAGAGGTTGTGCAGCACTAGGGTAATGAGAATGAAGAGGTTGGGGTTGTGTGCAGCACTAAGGTAATGAGAATGAAGAGGTTGGGGTTGTGTGCAGCACTAGGGTAATGAGAATGAAGAGGTTGGGTTGTGTGCAGCACTAGGGTAATGAGAATGAAGAGGTTGGGGTTGTGTGCAGCACTAGGGTAATGTGAATGAAGAGGTTGGGGTCGTGTGCAGCACTAGGGTAATGAGAATGAAGAGGTTGGGGTTGTGTGCAGCACTAAGGTAATGAGAATGAAGAGGTTGGGTTGTGTGCAGCACTAAGGTAATGAGAATGAAGAGGTTGGGTTGTGTGCAGCACTAAGGTAATGAGAATGAAGAGGTTGGGGTTGTGTGGCACTAGGGTAATGAGAATGAAGAGGTTGTGTGCAGCACTAAGGTAATGAGAATGAAGAGGTTTGGGGTCGTGTGCAGCACTAGGTAATGAGAATGAAGAGGTTGGGGTTGTGTGCAGCACTAAGGTAATGAGAATGAAGAGGTTGGGGTTGTGTGCAGCACTAAGGTAATGAGAATGAAGAGGTTGGGGTCGTGTGCAGCACTAAGGTAATGAGAATGAAGAGGTTGGGGTCGTGTGCAGCACTAGGTAATGAGAAATGTAAATGTGCAGCACTAGGGTAATGAGAATGAAGAGGTTGGGGTGTGTGCAGCACTAGGGTAATGAGAATGAAGAGGTTGGGGTTGTGTGCAGCACTGAGGGAATGAAAGAGGTTGGGGTCGTG
This sequence comes from Oncorhynchus keta, assembly GCF_023373465.1. Taxonomy (NCBI): domain Eukaryota; kingdom Metazoa; phylum Chordata; class Actinopteri; order Salmoniformes; family Salmonidae; genus Oncorhynchus; species Oncorhynchus keta. Next base: position 11,412,867 of record NC_068444.1, on the reverse strand, counting down.
TGCAGCACTAGGGTAATGAGAATGAAGAGGTTGGGGTTGAATGAAGAGGTGTGTGCAGCACTAGGGTAATGAGAATGAAGAGGTTGGGGTTGTGTGCAGCACTAGGGTAATGAGAATGAAGAGGTTGGGGTTGTGTGCAGCACTAGGGTAATGAGAATGAAGAGGTTGGGGTTGTGTGCAGCACTAGGTAATGAGAATGAAGAGGTTGGGGTTGTGTGCAGCACTAAGGTAATGAGAATGAAGAGGTAATGAGAATGAAGAGGTTGGGGTTGTGTGAGAATGCAGGTTGGGGTCGTGTGCAGCACTAGGGGAATGTGAATGAAGAGGTTGAGGGTAATGAGAATAAAGAGGTTGGGGTTGTGTGCAGCACTAAGGTAATGAGAATGAAGAGGAAGAGGGGAATGTGAATGGGGTTGAGGTGTGTGCAGCACTAAGGTAATGAGAATGAAGAGGAACTAAGGTAATGAGAATGAAGAGGTTGGGGTCGTGTGCAGCACTAAGGTAATGAGAATGAAGAGGTTGGGTCGTGTGCAGCACTAGGGTAATGAGAATAAAGAGGTTGGGGTTGTGTGCACAGCACTAGGGTAATGAGAATGAAGAGGTTGGGGTCGTGTGCAGCAGAAGGGTAATGTGATCCTGGACACACGCTCTTTACTCATGGGCTAAGACTGTGTTGGGCTATTTTTTGAAATGAGAAGAGACGAATAACTCAATATTGAAAATATTGTCTGGGCAGCTGCAAACTCACCCACATAATGCCGGGACTGGGGGTTAAGGACAGAAAGCTAGCAATCAAGGAAGTATGAGTGTGTATCACTCCTGTCATTTTGTTTTTGACATGATTGCATTTCAATGTCAATTTTCAACTTATGACCTTGACATGAAGTGCATTGCTTGTCTACGGTATAATTAAGAGTATTTACAAAGTATGTGTTGCAAATAGCAATGATGAGTGCAGAAGATTATGGCTCATAGTCAAATGTATTGCACACGTGTGTTGGTAAGGTTTGTACTTGTTGTCACACAATCCAACAGGCTTTGTGTACAGTAGTGAAGGTTTGTTATAACAATCAAACAGGCTTCATGAACAGTAATGAAGGTTTGTTATGACAATCCAACAGGCTTCATGAACAGTAGTGAAGGTTTGTTATGACAATCCAACAGGCTTCATGAACAGTAGTGAAGGTTTGTTATGACAATCCAACAGGCTTTGTGTACAGTAGTGAAGGTTTGTTATGAAAATCCAACAGGCTTTGTGAACAGTAGTGAAGGTTTGTTATGACAATCCAACAGGCTTCATGAACAGTAGTGAAGGTTTGTTATGACAATCCAACAGGCTTCATGAACAGTAGTGAAGGTTTGTTATGACAATCCAACAGGCTTCATGAACAGTAGTGAAGGTTTGTTATGACAATCCAACAGGCTTCATGAACAGTAGTGAAGGTTTGTTATGACAATCCAACAGGCTTTGTGTACAGTAGTGAAGGTTTGTACGCATTTGTGATGGGTTGAGATGAATACTGTGAGGGAGGTGACACACACACACACACACACACACACACACACACACACACGTAAATGGTGGTGAATGGCCCTGGGGAACTCCTTGAGGTGTCTCACAGGTTATAGACTCTCTCTCCATGAAGGGCAAACAATAGGCGGAACCAGCTGTTGTGGGACTGTGTGTGTGACGGTGACAGAGGAGAACCTGTTTACAAGCGGAGGCAGACCGGTGAACGTTGGCCGGACACTGGCCTATGTCAGCTCTCCCACCGCTGCACAGTAAAATAAACTTAACTTGCTTTACGGTAACTTACCGGCAGCCAGTAACTTACTGTAAAAATGTACAGTATGTTACTGTAAAAAAGGTACAGTATGTTACTGTAAATTCCAAATAAAGTTTGGTTTAACAATACATTACTGTAAGAAAGCACTTTTTACAGTAATATACTGTTAAACCGAAGTTTCTTTGGAATTTACGGTAACATAGGAGACTTACTGACCTGTAAATTATTTTCCCTTGGAGGCCTTGGTGTTACTACTCTGTGTGTGTGTGTGTGTGTGTGTGTGTGTGTGTGTGTGTGTGTGTGTGTGTGTGTGTGTGTGTGTGTGTTGGTGTGTGCGCGTTGGTGTGTGCGCATGTGTGTGTGTGTGTGTGTGTGTGTGTGTGTGTGCGTGCGTGCGTGCGTGCGTGTGTGTGTGTGTGTGTGTGTGTGTGTGCGCGTGTGTGCGCCCGTGTGTGTGTGTGCGTGCATGTGTGTGTGTGTCATTGTTCTCTCAAGGGTTAACAAAAAGTCCCATCTCCTCCTTGCGCCACCATCACGTCCTCCTCTCAGGGATTTCCCACAATCCTCCCTGGTCAACACCCTGACCTCCACCACATGCACGTTCCACCAGCAACCAGCTGTCATGCTGCGAGTGAGTGTCGAGTGAGCCAGCAGTGTGGGAGGGAGAGAGAGAGAGAGGGGAGAGAGAGAGAGAGAGAGAGAGAGAGAGAGAGAGGAGAGAGAGAGAGAGAGAGAGAGAGAGAGAGAGAGAGAGAGAGAGAGAGAGAAAAGAGAGGGGTGAGAGAGGTGAGAGAGACAGGGGACAATAACTGTTAGAGAATCCCTGTCTGTTTTTAGACTGGCGTGACCGCGTTTTCAGTCAGATGACCTGGGAGTATTTCAACAAGATGAGCTGGGAATATTTCAACAAGATGAGCTGGGAATATTTCAACAAGATGAGATGGGAATATTTCAACAAGCACTGTTGCTGGGACACTGGACAAAAAGGGTCAATATCAGGGGATACATTTATCTATATATTTCTGGATATCTACATTGTATTAGATATAAGGAGTAGACATGTTCCAGATACACATGCCCCTGATTTCATATATATCAGGATATTCTCTGTAATGGGACAGTTTCTACATGCACACAATCCACACCTCAGAAATCTCCCTGCTACCGTATGATTCTAGGGAGATATGAGATACACTACTGTTCAAAAGTTTGGGGTCACTAAGAAATTTCCTTGTTTTAGAAAGAAAAGCATTGTTTTTGTCCATTGAAGTAACATCAAATTGATCAAAAATACAGTGTAGACATTGTTAATGTTGTAAATGACTATAGTAGCTGGAAACGACTGCTTTTTTCGGGAAAATCTACATAGGCGTACAGAGGCCCATTATCAGCAACCATCACTCCTGTGTTCCAATGGCACGTTGTGTTCGCTAATCCAAGTTTATCATTTAAAAAGGCTAATTGATCATTAGAAAACCCTTTTGCAATTATGTTAGCACAGCTGAAAACAGTTCAAAACCACAAATGCTGATACTGCAGATACTCAGCTAGTATAAAGAAGGCCAGTTGTATTGCTTCTTTAATCAGAACAAATGTTTTCAGCTGTGCTAACATAATTGCAAAAGTTTTTAAATGTTTTACATTTTATTTTTTACCCCCAATTTCATAGTATCAAATTGTTAGTAGTTACTGTCTTGTCTCATCTCTACAACTCCCGTATGGGCTCGGGGGAGACGAAGGTCAAAATATGTTTGTTATGGACCATGGATGAGATGTTTGTTATGGACCATGGATGAGATGTTTGTTATGGACCATGGATGAGATGTTTGTTATGGACCATGGATGAGATGTTTGTTATGGACCATGGATGAGATGTTTGTTATGGACAAACGTCAATGCATGTTTGCAGATTGGGTTGTCAGTGGTGGTCCCTTGCATTCCAGACCCATCATGGTGGTAGTGTTGGTTTGGGATCCATCAAACTGTCAATGCATAAATCATTCAGCAAAATTGTGTCAGATATTGCAAGAACATATTGTCATTTCAGTATAACCATACCACAAACTAGCTACTCCTACCTGCTTCATTCATCATTATTATTTTTCGTTTTTTATTGAATCTTTATTTAACCTGGCAAGTCATTTTAGAACAAATTCTTATTTATAATGACGGCCTACCCCGGCCAAACCCTGAACGACGCTGGGTCAATTGTGCGCAGCTCTATGGGACTCCCAATCACGGCCGGATGTGATACAGCCTGTCCATGATGAGAAAACTAACTGGAACAAGGTAGCGAGATAGCCAAGTTGCTAGTCAGATAGCTTATATTAACCGGTAATACAAAATATTCCTAAACATTTTGAAATGTTAGCTGTCACCTTGAGGCTTGATAGGGGGTGAAAAAAATAATCCCTGAAGGGAAGGCAATTTCAGTATTTGTTAGCTAGTTAGCTGCTGGCCAAATGAGCTAGCTAATGTTCTTGATTCTAATTAACGTTACTAAGATAAATATAACATCTCAAATTAGCTACTCACTTTAGTGTTAACTTCTTTGAGGAATTTTCTGAACGGCTTCTCACGTCTTTGTTTCTCCAGTTGTCAGTTTGACCAAACACCATTTAAACACTCATTTGTTGCGCCCAAAATTAAAAAAATGACAGTTAGAACTCCACATCAGAAAATACCTGATGCTTGTTGCTAGGCTACCAGTTACAGTGCTTTTAGCTTGCGTTTTGTAATGACTTTATCCAGAGTGATGTCTGAAAGAAATATATGGATTTAATATTTGTCAAATTATTGAGCATGTCCCCAAAACTCAAATAAGGAATCGAAATTGTCCTTATTAAGCATATCAAAATGCATAAGGCATCAACATTCTGATATGGATGTCAAGTCAAGAGCATACAGTATGCACTGTATGTGTTGAGACAACATACTGTGTAGGCCTACTGTCTTGTATTTGTCATCAGAATAAGATATCCATCTAGGCCTATCTCAGGATATCTATTGAATCAATATATGGCCATACCATGTATGACATCCGGAGGGAATCTAATACTTATTTGTGCATCCGAAAAACGACAGATTTCATATTTGTCCAAATTATTGAGCTTGAAAAGAAAATAGGATGTTTTATATGGTAGGATTGTTTTATTTAGTCCATATCCGGCTGTAGGAAATGCCCACGTGATATTCAGAGTAATCCTAATATCATACATGTCTAAAAGACAATCAGTTGTCACAAAACTGTAAATATGCATTGGAAATGGTCTGTATATGGACCCTTTTCTCCCAGTGGGAGTATTTCAACAAGCACCGTTTGTCACGCCCTGGTCGAACTATTTTGTGTTTATCTTAATGTATTGGGTCAGGCCAGGGTGTGGCATGGGGTTTTTGTATTGTGGTGTGTTTTGTCTTGGGGTTTTGGTGTTGGTATTGGGATTGTAGCTTAGTGGGGTGTTCTAGCAAAGTCTATGGCTGTCTGGAGTGGTTCTCAATCAGAGGTAGGTGTTTATCGTTGTCTCTGATTGGGAACCATATTTAGGCAGCCATATTCTTTGAGTTTGTCATGGGTGATTGTCCTTAGTGTCTTTGTTCCTGTCGCTGTGTTAGTTGACAAGTATAGGCTGTTTCGGTTTTCGTTACGTTTATTGTTTTATGTTAATTTGTGTTTACGTTTGTTGATTAAACATGGATCACAATCTACAGGCTGCGTTTTGGTCCGACTCTCCTTCACACCTAGAAAACCGTTACAGAGTTGTTGGAAAGATAGAGAGGACACCTGTGGGAGTGTTTCAACAAGCACCGTCGTTGGAAAGATAGAGAGGACAGCTGTAGTGAAACATAAAACTGCACCCGTTCAGACAGCCTCTAAAAATAAAGGTTTCATCCACTCCTAAAGAGCTGTTTTTATTATGTAAAGGTTAAGACGAGCCGGAATGCTTCCTTCCTGTAATTGTCTGAATCATTCCCCTGTTTCCACAACAGGGCAGATGCAACCACAGCCACATTCAGCCAGGTTCAGTGCTATATATATGATTTACGGCCAGCCAAGTGCACCGAGTTCAGGGATGTGGTGTTAGAATTAGTTCACCCACTTGATTAATAGTACATGCATACTTTATTTCAGAATATGTTATTGACAATTTACCTCAATAGTGAAAGGATGGAGGCAGGCAGTCATCCTGTGCATTGGTTAATTAATGATGCTCTCAAGAATGACTCTCCATAGTTCCTATGGTCACACGCACAAGGGAGACATTATTTTCAAGGATGTACTTGGCAAGCAATATTGCATGAAAATTACAGGTTCAAATTTGTCACAAGGGATTCAATCAACAGCTATTTGAGAAAATTGTGTATCTCCTCTGGGAGAACGGGAAGCCAATCAGAGGAAGGAAGCCTTGGGCCAATCAGGCTCCTGAGTTGAAGGTGTAACAGCTGTGATCTTAAACTTCGTAACTCGTTTAACGTTTACTCTGTGACAGATAAAGGACAGGACATTATGTGTACAGCTTGATGATGCTGTTGATTGTAGCACGATTCGCTTGCATGTCAATAGCAGACTGAGCTGTGATCAAAAATCATAACGTGTAAGCACCTGGGACAATAGATAAAGGACACGACATCAGATGTCCTTCGTCTGCAATTCTTTGCAATTCAATTCTCGGTCTTCGGAATGTATTCAGACCCCGTGACTTTTTCCACATTCTGTTCCATTACAGCCTTATTCTAAAATGGATTAAAACGTCCCCCCCCCCACCGCCCTCATCGATCTATGCACAATACCCCATAATGACAAAGCAAAAACAGATTTTTAGATTATTATTTTTTTTGCAATCTAAAACCTAAAATATCACATTTACACATTTAGTATTCAGACCCTTTACTCAGTACTTTTGATGCAGCACCTTTGTCAGAGATTACAGACTCGAGTCTTCTTGGGTATGATGCTACAAGCTCGGCACACCTGTATTTGGAAGTTTCTCCCATTCTTCTCTGCAGACTTAATAATAATAATAATAATAATATGCCATTTAGCTGACGCTTTTATCCAAAGCGACTTACAGTCATGTGTGCATACATTCTACGTATGGGTGGTCCCGGGAATCGAACCCAGTCGCTGCCGCTGCCGCTGAAAAATATCCCCACAGTATGATGCTGCCACCACCATGCTTCACCGTAGGGATGGTGCCACCACCATGCTTCACCGTAGGGATGGTGCCAGATTTCCTCCAGATGAGATGCTTAGCATTTAGGCCGAAGAGTTCAATCTTGATTTCATCAGACCACAGAATCTTGTTTCTCATGGTCTGAGAGTCCTTTAGGTGCCTTTTGGAAAACTCTGAGCAGACTGTCATGTGCCTTTTACTCAGTAGTGGCTTCCGTTTGGCCACTTCACCATAAAGGCCTGATTGGTGGAATGCTGCAGAGATGGTTGTCCTTCTGGAAGTTTCTCCCATCTCCACAGAGGAACTCTGGAGCTCTGTCAGAGTGACCATCAGGTTCTTGGTCACCTCCCTGACCAAGGCCCTTCTCTCCCGATTGCTTAGTTTGGCCGGGTGACCAGCTACACGGTAGGAAGAGTCTTGGTGGTTACAAACTTCTTCCATTTATGAATGATGGAGACCACTGTGTTCTTGGGGACCTTCAATGCTGCAGAAATGTTTTGGTACCCTTCCCCAGATCTTTGCCTCAACACAATCCTGTCTTGGAGCTCTATGGATAATTCCTTCGACCTCATAGCTTGGTTTTTGCTCTGACAGGCACTATCAACTGTGGGACCTTATATAGACAGGTGTGTGCCTTTCCAAATCATGTTCAATCAATTGAATTTACCACAGGTGGACTCCAATCAAGTTGTAGAAACATCTCAACAGCTCAATATAGAGTCTCAAAGGGATCTTTATACTTATGTAAATAAATTAAATAATTTCTGTTTAATTTGTTTCCTTTTCTAAAAACCTGTTTTCGCTTTGATACTGTATTACGGGGTAATGTGTGTAGATTGATTATTACTTTTAAAAAAAATCAAATAACTTTGATCAATTTTAGAATAATGTTATAACGCAACAAAATGTGAAAAATGTCAAAGTGGTCTGAATATTTTCCGTATGCATTTAAATAATGGGGCAGTATGTTTCTATGGGTCAGTATGGTTATATGGGTCAGTATGGTTCTATGGGGCAGTATGGTTCTATGGGGCAGTATGGTTCTATGGGGCAGTATGGTTCTATGGGTCAGTATGGTTCTACCATCCCCTTTCCCAAAGAACCCGTGAGGTACCCTCATTACTGTGTGTGTAATGGGGCAGTATGGTTCTATGGGTCAGTATGGTTCTACCATCAGTATGGTTCCCATTCCCAAATGAACCCGTGTAAGGGACCCTCATTTCTGTGTGTGTAATGGGGCAGTATGGTTCTATGGGTCAGTATGGTTCTATGGGTCAGTATGGTTCTACCATCCCCCTTCCCAAAGAACCCGTGAGGTACCCTCATTACTGTGTGTATAATGGGGCAGTATGGTTCTATGGGTCAGTATGGTTCTGTGTACCCTCATTGTGTAATGGAGCAGTATGGTTCTATGGGGTAGTATGGTTCTACTGGGCAGTATGGTTCTGTGTAATGGGGCAGTATGTATGGTAATGGTTCTATGGGTCAGTATGGTTCTATGGGGCAGTATGGTTCTATCAGTATGGTTCTATGGGGCAGTATGGTTCTATGGTATGGTTCATGGGGCAGTATGGTTCAGTATGGTTATGGGTCAGTATGGTTCAGTATGGTTTTATGGGGCAGTATGGTTCTATGGGGCAGTATGGTTCTATGGGGCAGTATGGTTCTATGGGTCAGTATGGTTCTATGGGGCAGTATGGTTCTATGGGGCAGTATGGTTCTATGGGGCAGTATGGTTCTATGGGGCAGTATGGTTTTATGGGGCAGTATGGTTCTATGTATGGTTCTAGTATGGTTCTATGGGGCAGTATGGTTCTATGGGTCAGTATGGTTCTATGGGGCAGTATGGTTCTATGGGTCAGTATGGTTCTATGGGGCAGTATGGTTCTATGGGTCAGTATGGTTCTATGAGTCAGTATGGTTCTATGGGTCAGTATGGTTCTATGGGTCAGTATGGTTCTACCATCCCCCTTCCCAAAGAACCCGTGAGGTACCCGCATTACTGTGTGTGTAATGGGGCAGTATGGTTCTATGGGGCAGTATGGTTCTATGGGTCAGTATGGTTCTATGGGTCAGTATGCTTCTACCATCCCCCTTCCCAAAGAACCCGTGGGGTACCCTCATTACTGTGTGTGTAATGGGGCAGTATGGTTCTATGGGGTATGGTTCTACCATCCCCTTATGGTTCTGTGTGTGTAATGGGGCAGTATGGTTCTATGGGTCAGTATGGTTCCCCTTGTGAGGTGTCATTATGTGTAATGGGGCAGTATGGTTCTATGGGGCAGTATGGTTCTATGGGTCAGTATGGTTCTATCCCCCTTCCCAAAGAACCCGTGGGTACCCTCAGTACTGTTCTAATGGGGCAGTATGGTTCTATGGGTCAGTATGGTTCTACCATCCCCCCTTCCCAAAGAACCTGTAGGGGCATTTCTGTGTGTATGGGGCAGTATGGTTCTATGGGGCAGTATGGTTCTATCCCCTTGGGGCATTATGGTTCTAATGGGGCAGTATGGTTCTATGGGTCAGTATGGTTTATGGGGCAGTATGGTTCTATGGGGCAGTATGGTTCTATGGGGCAGTATGGTTCTACGGGGCAGTATGGTTCTGTGTGTGTAATGGGGCAGTATGGTTCTATGGGGGTATGGTTCATGGGTAGTATGGTTCTATGGGTCAGTATGGTTCTATGGGGCAGTATGGTTCTATGGGGCAGTATGGTTCTATGGGTCAGTATGGTTCTATGGGGCAGTATGGTTTTATGGGTCAGTATGGTTTATGGGGCAGTATGGTATCAGTATGGTTCTATGGGGCAGTATGGTTCTATGGGTCAGTATGGTTCTATGGGGCAGTATGGTTGTTCAGTAATGGTTTTATGGGGCAGTATGGTTTTATGGGGCAGTATGGTTCTATGGGGCAGTATGGTTCTATGGGGCAGTATGGTTCTATGGGTCAGTATGGTTTTATGGGGCAGTATGGTTCTATGGGGCAGTATGGTTCTATGGGTCAGTATGGTTCTATGGGTCAGTATGGTTCTATGGGGCAGTATGGTTCTATGGGTCAGTATGGTTCTATGGGGCAGTATGGTTCTATGGGGCAGTATGGTTCTATGTATGGTTCTATGGGGCAGTATGGTTCTATGGGTCAGTATGGTTCTATAGGTCAGTATGGTTCTACCATCCCCCTTCCCAAAGAACCCGTGAGGTACCCTCATTACTGTGTGTGTAATGGGGCAGTATGGTTCTATGGGGCCGTATGGTTCTATGGGGCCGTATGGTTCTATGGGGCAGTATGGTTCTATGGGTCAGTATGGTTCTATGGGGCAGTATGGTTCTATGGGTCAGTATGGTTCTATGGGGCAGTATGGTTCTATGGGTCAGTATGGTTCTATGAGTCAGTATGGTTCTATGGGTCAGTATGGTTCTATGGGTCAGTATGGTTCTACCATCCCCCTTCCCAAAGAACCCGTGAGGTACCCGCATTACTGTGTGTGTAATGGGGCAGTATGGTTCTATGGGGCAGTATGGTTCTATGGGTCAGTATGGTTCTATGGGTCAGTATCTTCTACCATCCCCCTTCCCAAAGAACCCGTGAACCCAGTATGGTTCTATGGGAGTATGGACCATCCCCCTCATTTCTGTGTGTGTAATGGGGCAGTATGGTTCTATGGGTCAGTATGGTTCTATGGGGCAGTATGGTTCCCATTCCCAGTAATGGGGAGTATGGTTCCAGTATGGTTCTATGCAGTATGGTTCTATGGGGCAGTATGGTTCTATGGGTCAGTATGGTTTATGGGGCAGTATGGTTCTATGGGGCAGTATGGTTCTATGGGGCAGTATGGTTCTATGGGGCAGTATGGTTCTATGGGTCAGTATGGTTCTATAGGTCCAGTATGGTTCTACCATCCCCCTTCCCAAAGAACCCGTGAGGTACCCTCATTACTGTGTGTGTAATGGGGCAGTATGGTTCTATGGTTCATGGGGCCGTATGGTTCTATGGGTCAGTATGGTTCAGTATGGTTCTATGGGTCAGTATGGTTCTATGGGTCAGTATGGTTCTATGGGTCAGTATGGTTCTATGGGTCAGTATGGTTCTACCATCCCCTTCCCAAAGAACCCGTGAGGTACCCTCATTACTGTGTGTAATGGGGCAGTATGGTTCTATGGGGCAGTATGGTTCTATGGGTCAGTATGGTTCTACCATCCCCATCCCCTTCCCAAAGAACCTGTGAGGGACCCTCATTACTGTGTGTGGTAATGGGGCAGTATGGTTCTATGGGTCAGTATGGTTCTACCATCCCCTTCCCAAAGAACCCGTGAGGGACCCTCATTTCTGTGTGTAATGGGGCAGTATGGTTCTATGGGTCAGTATGGTTCTACAATCCCCCTTCTGAGGTGTGTGTAATGGGGCAGTATGGTTCTATGGGGCAGTATGGTTCTATGGGTCAGTATGGTTCTACCATCCCCCTTCCCAAAGAACCCGTGAGGTACCCTCATTACTGTGTGTGTAATGGGGCAGTATGGTTCTATGGGTCAGTATGGTTCTACCATCCCCCTTCCCAAAGAACCTGTGGGGACCCGCATTTCTGTGTGTGGAATGGGGCAGTATGGTTCTATGGGTCAGTATGGTTCTATCCCCTTCCCAAAGAACCCGTGAGGTACCCTCATTACTGTGTGTGTAATGGGGCAGTATGGTTCTATGGGTCAGTATGGTTCTGTGTGTGTAATGGGGCAGTATGGTTCTATGGGGCAGTATGGTTCTATGGGGCAGTATGGTTCTACGGGGCAGTATGGTTCTGTGTGTGTAATGGGGCAGTATGGTTCTATGGGGCAGTATGGTTCTATGGGTCAGTATGGTTCTATGGGTCAGTATGGTTCTATGGGGCAGTATGGTTCTATGGGGCGGTATGGTTCTATGGGTCAGTATGGTTCTATGGGGCAGTATGGTTTTATGGGGCAGTATGGTTTTATGGGGCAGTATGGTTCTATGGGTCAGTATGGTTTTATGGGGCAGTATGGTTCTATGGGTCAGTATGGTTCTATGGGGCAGTATGGTTCGATGGGTCAGTAATGGTTTTATGGGGCAGTATGGTTTTATGGGGCAGTATGGTTCTATGGGGCAGTATGGTTCTATGGGGCAGTATTGTTCTATGGGTCAGTATGGTTCTATGGGTCAGTATGGTTCTATGGGTCAGTATGGTTCTATGGGTCAGTATGGTTCTATGGGGCAGTATGGTTCTATGGGTCAGTATGGTTTTATGGGGCAGTATGGTTCTATGGGGCAGTATGGTTCTATGGGGCAGTATGGTTCTATGGGTCAGTATGGTTCTATAGGTCAGTATGGTTCTACCATCCCCCTTCCCAAAGAACCCGTGAGGTACCCTCATTACTGTGTGTGTAATGGGGCAGTATGGTTCTATGGGTCAGTATGGTTCTACCATCCCCCTTCCCAAAGAACCTGTGAGGGACCCTCATTTCTGTGTGTGTAATGGGGCAGTATGGTTCTATGGGTCAGAATGGTTCTATGGGTCAGTATGGTTCTACCATCCCCCTTTCCAAAGAACCCGTGAGGTACCCTCATTACTGTGTGTGTAATGGGGCAGTATGGTTCTATGGGTCAGTATGGTTCTATGGGGCAGTATGGTTCTATGGGTCAGTATGGTTCTATGGGGCAGTATGGTTCTATGGGTCAGTATGGTTCTATGAGTCAGTATGGTTCTATGGGTCAGTATGGTTCTATGGGTCAGTATGGTTCTACCATCCCCCTTCCCAAAGAACCCGTGAGGTACCCGCATTACTGTGTGTGTAATGGGGCAGTATGGTTCTATGGGGCAGTATGGTTCTATGGGTCAGTATGGTTCTATGGGTCAGTATGCTTCTACCATCCCCCTTCCCAAAGAACCCGTGAGGTACCCTCATTACTGTGTGTGTAATGGGGCAGTATGGTTCTATGGGTCAGTATGGTTCTACCATCCCCCTTCCCAAAGAACCCGTGAGGGACCCTCATTTCTGTGTGTGTAATGGGGCAGTATGGTTCTATGGGTCAGTATGGTTCTACAATCCCCCTTCCCAAAGAACCCGTGAGGTACCCTCATTACTGTGTGTGTAATGGGGCAGTATGGTTCTATGGGGCAGTATGGTTCTATGGGTCAGTATGGTTCTACCATCCCCCTTCCCAAAGAACCCGTGAGGTACCCTCATTTCTGTGTGTAATGGGGCAGTATGGTTCTATGGGTCAGTATGGTTCTACCATCCCCCTTCCCAAAGAACCTGTGAGGGACCCGCATTTCTGTGTGTGGAATGGGGCAGTATGGTTCTATGGGTCAGTATGGTTCTACCATCCCCCTTCCCAAAGAACCCGTGAGGTACCCTCATTACTGTGTGTGTAATGGGGCAGTATGGTTCTATGGGTCAGTATGGTTCTGTGTGTGTAATGGGGCAGTATGGTTCTATGGGGCAGTATGGTTCTATGGGGCAGTATGGTTCTACGGGGCAGTATGGTTCTGTGTGTGTAATGGGGCAGTATGGTTCTATGGGTCAGTATGGTTCTATGGGTCAGTATGGTTCTATGGGTCAGTATGGTTCTATGGGGCAGTATGGTTCTATGGGGCGGTATGGTTCTATGGGTCAGTATGGTTCTATGGGGCAGTATGGTTTTATGGGGCAGTATGGTTTTATGGGGCAGTATGGTTCTATGGGTCAGTATGGTTTTATGGGGCAGTATGGTTCTATGGGTCAGTATGGTTCTATGGGGCAGTATGGTTCGATGGGTCAGTAATGGTTCTATGGGGCAGTATGGTTCTATGGGTCAGTATGGTTCTATGGGTCAGTATGGTTCTATGGGGCAGTATGGTTCTATGGGTCAGTATGGTTTTATGGGGCAGTATGGTTCTATGGGGCAGTATGGTTCTATGGGGCAGTATGGTTCTATGGGGCAGTATGGTTCTATGGGTCAGTATGGTTCTATAGGTCAGTATGGTTCTACCATCCCCCTTCCCAAAGAACCCGTGAGGTACCCTCATTACTGTGTGTGTAATGGGGCAGTATGGTTCTATGGGTCAGTATGGTTCTACCATCCCCCTTCCCAAAGAACCTGTGAGGGACCCTCATTTCTGTGTGTGTAATGGGGCAGTATGGTTCTATGGGTCAGAATGGTTCTATGGGTCAGTATGGTTCTACCATCCCCCTTTCCAAAGAACCCGTGAGGTACCCTCATTACTGTGTGTGTAATGGGGCAGTATGGTTCTATGGGTCAGTATGGTTCTGTGTGTGTAATGGGACAGTATGGTTCTATGGTGCAGTATGGTTCTATGGGGCAGTATGGTTCTACGGGGCAGTATGGTTCTGTGTGTGTAATGGGGCAGTATGGTTCTATGGGTCAAAATGGTTCTATGGGTCAGTATGCTTCTACCATCCCCCCTTCCAAAGAACCCGTGAGGTACCCTCATTACTGTGTGTAATGGGGCAGTATGGTTCTATGGGTCAGTATGGTTCTGTGTGTGTAATGGGACAGTATGGTTCTATGGGGCAGTATGGTTCTACGGGGCAGTATGGTTCTGTGTGTGTAATGGGGCAGTATGGTTCTGTGGGTCAGTATGGATCTATGGGTCAGTATGGTTCTACCATCCCCTTCTCAAAGAACCCGTGAGGTACCCTCATTACTGTGTGTGTAATGGGGCAGTATGGTTCTATGGGGCAGTATGGTTCTATGGGTCAGTATGGTTCTATAGGTCAGTATATGGTTCTACCATCCCCGTTCCCAAAGAACCCGTGAGGTACCCTCATTATTGTGTGTGTAATGGTGCAGTATGGTTCTATGGGTCAGTATGGTTCTACCATCCCCCTTCCCAAAGAACCCGTGAGGGACCCTCATTTCTGTGTGTGTAATGGGGCAGTATGGTTCTATGGGTCAGTATGGTTCTATGGGTCAGTATGGTTCTACCATCCCCCTTTCCAAAGAACCCGTGAGGTACCCTCATTACTGTGTGTGTAATGGGGCAGTATGGTTCTATGGGTCAGTATGGTTCTGTGTGTGTAATGGGGCAGTATGGTTCTATGGGGCAGTATGGTTCTATGGGGCAGTATGGTTCTACGGGGCAGTATGGTTCTCTGTGTGTAATGGGGCAGTATGGTTCTATGGGGCAGTATGGTTCTATGGGGCAGTATGGTTCTATGGGGCAGTATGGTTCTATGGGGCAGTATGGTTCCATGGGTCAGTATGGTTTTATGGGGCAGTATGGTTTTATGGGGCAGTATGGTTCTATGGGGCGGTATGGTTCTATGGGGCAGTATTGTTCTATGGGTCAGTATGGTTTTATGGGGCAGTATGGTTCTATGTGGCAGTATGGTTCTATGGGTCAGTATGGTTCTATGAGTCAGTATGGTTCTATGGGGCAGTATGGTTCTATGAGTCAGTATGGTTCTACCATCCCCCTTCCCAAAGAACCCGTGAGGTACCCGCATTACTGTGTGTATAATGGGGCAGTATGGTTCTATGGGTCAGTATGGTTCTATGGGTCAGTATGGTTCTATGGGTCAGTATGCTTCTACCATCCCCCTTCCCAAAGAACCCGTGAGGTACCCTCATTACTGTGTGTGTAATGGGGCAGTATGGTTCTATGGGGCAGTATGGTTCTATGGGGCAGTATGGTTCTATGGGGAAGTTTGGTTCTATGGGGCAGTATGGTTCTATGGGTCAGTATGGTTCTATGGGTCAGTATGGTTCTATGGGGCAGTATGGTTCCATGGGTCAGTATGGTTTTATGGGGCAGTATGGTTTTATGGGGCAGTATGGTTCTATGGGGCAGTATTGTTCTATGGGTCAGTATGGTTTTATGGGGCAGTATGGTTCTATGGGTCAGTATGGTTCTATGGGTCAGTATGGTTCTATGGGTCAGTATGGTTCTATGGGGCAGTATGGTTCCATGGGTCAGTATGGTTTTTTGGGGCAGTATGGTTTTATGGGGCAGTATGGTTCTATGGGGCAGTATGGTTCTATGGGTCAGTATGGTTCTATGAGTCAGTATGGTTCTATGGGGCAGTATGGTTCTATGAGTCAGTATGGTTCTACCATCCCCCTTCCCAAAGAACCCGTGAGGTACCCGCATTACTGTGTGTGTAATGGGGCAGTATGGTTCTATGGGTCAGTATGGTTCTATGGGTCAGTATGGTTCTATGGGTCAGTATGCTTCTACCATCCCCCTTCCCAAAGAACCCGTGAGGTACCCTCATTACTGTGTGTGTAATGGGGCAGTATGGTTCTATGGGGCAGTATGGTTCTATGGGGCAGTTTGGTTCTATGGGGCAGTATGGTTCTATGGGTCAGTATGGTTCTATGTGTCAGTATGGTTCTATGGGGCAGTATGGTTCCATGGGTCAGTATGGTTTTATGGGGCAGTATGGTTTTATGGGGCAGTATGGTTCTATGGGGCAGTATTGTTCTATGGGTCAGTATGGTTTTATGGGGCAGTATGGTTCTATGGGTCAGTATAGTTCTATGGGTCAGTATGGTTCTATGGGTCAGTATGGTTCTATGGGTCAGTATGGTTCTATGGGGCAGTATGGTTCCATGGGTCAGTATGGTTTTATGGGGCAGTATGGTTTTATGGGGCAGTATGGTTCTATGGGGCAGTATGGTTCTATGGGGCAGTATTGTTCTATGGGTCAGTATGGTTTTATGGGGCAGTATGGTTCTATGGGGCAGTATGGTTCTATGGGTCAGTATGGTTCTATGGGGCAGTGTGGTTCTATGGGGCAGTGTGGTTCTATGGGGCAGTATGGTTCTATGGGGCAGTATGGTTCTATGGGTCAGTATGGTTCTATGAGTCAGTATGGTTCTATGGGTCAGTATGGTTCTATGGGTCAGTATGGTTCTACCATCCCCCTTCCCAAATAACCCGTGAGGTACCCGCATTACTGTGTGTGTAATGGGGCAGTATGGTTCTATGGGGCAGTATGGTTCTATGGGTCAGTATGGTTCTATGGGTCAGTATGCTTCTACCATCCCCCTCCCCAAAGAACCTGTGAGGACCCTCATTTCTGTGTGTGTAATGGGGCAGTATGGTTCTATGGGTCAGTATGGTTCTATGGGTCAGTATGGTTCTACCATCCCCCTTTCCAAAGAACCCGTGAGGTACCCTCATTACTGTGTGTGTAATGGGGCAGTATGGTTCTATGGGTCAGTATGGTTCTGTGTGTGTAATGGGACAGTATGGTTCTATGGTGCAGTATGGTTCTATGGGGCAGTATGGTTCTACGGGGCAGTATGGTTCTGTGTGTGTAATGGGGCAGTATGGTTCTATGGGTCAAAATGGTTCTATGGGTCAGTATGGTTCTACCATCCCCCTTTCCAAAGAACCCGTGAGGTACCCTCATTACTGTGTGTGTAATGGGGCAGTATGGTTCTATGGGTCAGTATGGTTCTGTGTGTGTAATGGGACAGTATGGTTCTATGGGGCAGTATGGTTCTATGGGGCAGTATGGTTCTACGGGGCAGTATGGTTCTGTGTGTGTAATGGGGCAGTATGGTTCTATGGGGCAGTATGGTTCTATGGGTCAGTATGGTTCTATGGGTCAGTATGCTTCTACCATCCCCCTTCCCAAAGAACCAGTGAGGTACCCTCATTACTGTGTGTGTAATGGGGCAGTATGGTTCTATGGGTCATTATGGTTCTACCATCCCCCTTCCCAAAGAACCCGTGAGGGACCCTCATTACTGTGTGTGTAATGGGGCAGTATGGTTCTATGGGTCAGTATGGTTCTACCATCCCCCTTCCCAAAGAACCCGTGAGGGACCCTCATTTCTGTGTGTGTAATGGGGCAGTATGGTTCTGTGGGTCAGTATGGATCTATGGGTCAGTATGGTTCTACCATCCCCCTTCTCAAAGAACCCGTGAGGTACCCTCATTACTGTGTGTGTAATGGGGCAGTATGGTTCTATGGGGCAGTATGGTTCTATGGGTCAGTATGGTTCTATAGGTCAGTATATGGTTCTACCATCCCCGTTCCCAAAGAACCCGTGAGGTACCCTCATTATTGTGTGTGTAATGGTGCAGTATGGTTCTATGGGTCAGTATGGTTCTACCATCCCCCTTCCCAAAGAACCCGTGAGGGACCCTCATTTCTGTGTGTAATGGGGCAGTATGGTTCTATGGGTCAGTATGGTTCTATGGGTCAGTATGGTTCTACCATCCCCCTTTCCAAAGAACCCGTGAGGTGCCCTCATTACTGTGTGTGTAATGGGGCAGTATGGTTCTATGGGTCAGTATGGTTCTGTGTGTGTAATGGGACAGTATGGTTCTATGGGGCAGTATGGTTCTATGGGGCAGTATGGTTCTACGGGGCAGTATGGTTCTGTGTGTGTAATGGGGCAGTATGGTTCTATGGGGCAGTATGGTTCTATGGGTCAGTATGGTTCTATGGGGCAGTATGGTTCCATGGGTCAGTATGGTTTTATGGGGCAGTATGGTTTTATGGGGTAGTATGGTTCTATGGGTCAGTATGGTTCTATGGGGCAGTATTGTTCTATGGGTCAGTATGGTTTTATGGGGCAGTATGGTTCTATGGGGCAGTATGGTTCTATGGGTCAGTATGGTTCTATGAGTCAGTATGGTTCTATGGGGCAGTATGGTTCCCTGAGTCAGTATGGTTCTACCATCCCCCTTCCCAAAGAACCCGTGAGGTACCCGCATTACTGTGTGTATAATGGGGCAGTATGGTTCTATGGGTCAGTATGGTTCTATGGGTCAGTATGGTTCTATGGGTCAGTATGCTTCTACCATCCCCTTCCCAAAGAACCCGTGAGGTACCCTCATTACTGTGTGTGTAATGGGGCAGTATGGTTCTATGGGGCAGTATGGTTCTATGGGGCAGTATGGTTCTATGGGGAAGTTTGGTTCTATGGGGCAGTATGGTTCTATGGGTCAGTATGGTTCTATGGGTCAGTATGGTTCTATGGGGCAGTATGGTTCCATGGGTCAGTATGGTTTTATGGGGCAGTATGGTTTATGGGGCAGTATGGTTCTATGGGGCAGTATTGTTCTATGGGTCAGTATGGTTTTATGGGGCAGTATGGTTCTATGGGTCAGTATGGTTCTATGGGTCAGTATGGTTCTATGGGTCAGTATGGTTCTATGGGGCAGTATGGTTCCATGGGTCAGTATGGTTTTTTTGGGGCAGTATGGTTTTATGGGGCAGTATGGTTCTATGGGGCAGTATGGTTCTATGGGTCAGTATGGTTCTATGAGTCAGTATGGTTCTATGGGGCAGTATGGTTCTATGAGTCAGTATGGTTCTACCATCCCCTTCCCAAAGAACCCGTGAGGTACCCGCATTACTGTGTGTGTAATGGGGCAGTATGGTTCTATGGGTCAGTATGGTTCTATGGGTCAGTATGGTTCTATGGGTCAGTATGCTTTACCATCCCCTTCCCAAAGAACCCGTGAGGTACCCTCATTACTGTGTGTAATGGGGCAGTATGGTTCTATGGGGCAGTATGGTTCTATGGGGCAGTTTTGGTTCTATGGGGCAGTATGGTTCTATGGGTCAGTATGGTTCTATGTGTCAGTATGGTTCTATGGGGCAGTATGGTTCCATGGGTCAGTATGGTTTTATGGGGCAGTATGGTTTTATGGGGCAGTATGGTTCTATGGGGCAGTATTGTTCTATGGGTCAGTATGGTTTTATGGGGCAGTATGGTTCTATGGGTCAGTATAGTTCTATGGGTCAGTATGGTTCTATGGGTCAGTATGGTTCTATGGGTCAGTATGGTTCTATGGGGCAGTATGGTTCCATGGGTCAGTATGGTTTTATGGGGCAGTATGGTTTTATGGGGCAGTATGGTTCTATGGGGCAGTATGGTTCTATGGGGCAGTATTGTTCTATGGGTCAGTATGGTTTTATGGGGCAGTATGGTTCTATGGGGCAGTATGGTTCTATGGGTCAGTATGGTTCTATGGGGCAGTGTGGTTCTATGGGGCAGTGTGGTTCTATGGGGCAGTATGGTTCTATGGGGCAGTATGGTTCTATGGGTCAGTATGGTTCTATGAGTCAGTATGGTTCTATGGGTCAGTATGGTTCTATGGGTCAGTATGGTTCTACCATCCCCCTTCCCAAATAACCCGTGAGGTACCCGCATTACTGTGTGTGTAATGGGGCAGTATGGTTCTATGGGGCAGTATGGTTCTATGGGTCAGTATGGTTCTATGGGTCAGTATGCTTCTACCATCCCCCTCCCCAAAGAACCCGTGAGGTACCCTCATTACTGTGTGTGTAATGGGGCAGTATGGTTCTATGGGTCAGTATGGTTCTACCATCCCCCTTCCCAAAGAACCCGTGAGGGACCCTCATTTCTGTGTGTGTAATGGGGCAGTATGGTTCTATGGGTCAGTATGGTTCTACCATCCCCCTTCCCAAAGAACCCGTGAGGTACCCTCATTACTGTGTGTGTAATGGGGCAGTATGGTTCTATGGGTCAGTATGGTTCTGTGTGTGTAACGGGGCAGTATGGTTCTATGGGGCAGTATGGTTCTATGGGGCAGTATGGTTCTACGGGGCAGTATGGTTCTGTGTGTGTAATGGTAAGCAAAATTAGGTAAATTTGATAACAGCACACATCTTTCACTTCAATGTCAACTTGTTTTGATATCGCTTTGTTGTTTTACAGTTTGAACACTTTAATCACCAAAAAAAGTATAATTGTGCACTAAGATTACAAACATTATTTGGAGTTTACTGATTCCAAGTGATCCTAATCATTTGAATAACTTATTTTCTTGTAAAACTTTGAAAACATTTCTAAAATACATGTCAATAATGTATTTAGTCCCCACCACAACAGACCTCTCCCAGAGCACATCCCAGTTTCGGTTTCTGTTGGCAAAAGCAGCTCTAAAGCTTCTTCCCGGCAATATATAAATGACTCATTCATTAGCTGTCACTATGTGTGTACTCTCTCTGTTGTTAGCCATGACAACCTGTCTTTCAACCATCCTTACCCTCTGCTTTAGTGTGACAGAGCTTAATTTGAAACTCTGCACAGCCCCAGATGTATTTATTTCCGAAATAAAACTGTTGTTTTTGGTTCTGGAGCACAAAGAATCACATGGTTGACGGAGATAACTCCTTTCGGGGTATTTCCCAAATGGTTTTCTGTGTGGATTCCCCTCGCTCCAGGCCGTCACTAAAGCACATGACAAACAGTGACATGTGAACAGGAGGTCCCCTCTCTCTTCCTTTAACTAAACGAAGCCGGGTAGCGTGGTGCTCAAAAGACATCAAGCCACATCAGCCCCAGGTCGCGCCTGTCGCCATTTAGGCCCGAGCGCCTGTCGCCATTTAGGCCCGAGGTCACGCCTGTCGACTTTAGGCCCGAGGTCGCGCCTGTCGACATTTAAGCCGAGGTCGCGCCTGTCGACATTTAAGCCCGAGTTCGCGCCTGTTGCCATTTAGGCCCGAGGTCGCGCCTGTCGCCATTTAGGCCCGAGGTCGCGCCTGTCGCCATTTAGGCCCGAGGTCGCGCCTGTCGCCATTTAGGCCCGAGGTCGCGCCTGTTGCCATTTAGGCCCGAGGTCGCGCCTGTTGCAATTGAGGCCCGAGGTCGCGCCTGTCGCCATTTAGGCCCGAGGTCGCGCCTGTCGCAATTGAGGCCCGAGGTCGCGCCTGTCGCCATTTAGGCCCGAGGTCACGCCTGTCGACATTTAGGCCCGAGGTCGCGCCTGTCGACATTTAAGCCCGAGGTCACGCCTGTCGACATTTAAGCCCGAGTTCGCGCCTGTTGCCATTTAGGCCCGAGGTCGCGCCTGTCGCCATTTAGGCCCGAGGTCGCGCCTGTCGCCATTTAGGCCCGAGGTCGCGCCTGTTGCCATTTAGGCCCGAGGTCGCGCCTGTTGCAATTGAGGCCCGAGGTCGCGCCTGTCGCCATTTAGGCCCGAGGTCGCGCCTGTCGACATTTAGGCCCGAGGTCGCGCCTGTCGCAATTGAGGCCCGAGGTCGCGCCTGTCGCCATTTAGGCCCGAGGTCGCGCCTGTCGCCATTTAGGCCCGAGGTCGCGCCTGTCGCCATTTAGGCCCGAGGTCGCGCCTGTCGCCATTTAGGCCCGAGGTCGCGCCTGTCGCCATTTAGGCCCGAGGTCGCGCCTGTCGACATTTAGGCCCGAGGTCGCGCCTGTAGACATTTAGGCCCGAGGTCGCGCCTGTCGCCATTGAGGCCCGAGGTCGCGCCTGTCGACATTTAGGCCCGAGGTCGCGCCTGTTGACATTTAGGCCCGAGGTCGCGCCTGTCGCCATTGAGGCCCGAGGTCGCGCCTGTCGACATTTAGGCCCGAGGTCGCGCCTGTCGACATTTAGGCCCGAGGTCGCGCCTGTCGGCATTTAGGCCCGAGGTCGCGCCTGTCGCCATTTAGGCCCGAGGTCGCGCCTGTTGCCATTGAGGCCCGAGGTCGCGCCTGTCGACATTTAGGCCCGAGGTCGCGCCTGTCGACATTTAGGCCCGAGGTCGCGCCTGTCGCCATTGAGGCCCGAGGTCGCGCCTGTCGCCATTTAGGCCCGAGGTCGCGCCTGTCGACATTTAGGCCCGAGGTCGCGCCTGTCGACATTTAGGCCCGAGGTCGCGCCTGTCGACATTTAGGCCCGAGGTCGCGCCTGTCGCCATTGAGGCCCGAGGTCGCGCCTTTTGCCATTTAGGCCCGAGGTCGCGCCTGTCGCCATTTAGGCCCGAGGTCGCGCCTGTCGCCATTTAGGCCCGAGGTCGCGCCTGTAGCCATTTAGGCCCGAGGTCGCGCCTGTCGCCATTGAGGCCGAGGTCGCGCCTTTTGCCATTTAGGCCCGAGGTCGCTCCTGTTGCCATTTAGGCCCGAGGTCGCGCCTGTTGCCATTTAGGCCCGAGGTCGCACCTGTCGACATTTAGGCCCGAGGGTCGCACCTGTCGACATTTAGGGCCGAGGTCGCGCCTGTCGCCATTTAGGCCCGAGGTCGCGCCTGTCGACATTTAGGCCCGAGGTCGCGCCTGTCGCCATTTAGGCCCGAGGTCGCGCCTGTCGACATTTAGGCGAGGTCGCGCCTGTCGACATTTAGGCCCGAGGTCGCGCCTGTTGCCATTTAGGCCCGAGGTCGCGCCTGTCGACATTTAGGCCCGAGGTCGCGCCTGTCGCCAGAGGCCCGAGGTCACGCCTTTGCCATTTAGGCCCGAGGTCGTGCCTGTCGACATTTGAGGCCCGAGGTCGCGCCTGTTGCCATTTAGGCCCGAGGTCGCGCCTGTCGACATTTAGGCCCGAGGTCGCGCCTGTCGCCATTTAGGCCCGAGGTCGCGCCTGTCGCCATTTAGGCCCGAGGTCGCGCCTGTCGCCATTTAGGCCCGAGGTCGCGCCTGTCATCATTTAGGCCCGAGGTCGCGCCTGTCGACATTTAGGCCCGAGGTCGCGCCTGTCGACATTTAGGCCCGAGGTCGGACCTGTCGCCATTTAGGCCCGAGGTCGCGCCTTTTGCCATTTAGGCCCGAGGTCGCGCCTGTCGCCATTTAGGCCCGAGGTCGCGCCTGTCGCCATTTAGGCCCGAGGTCGCGCCTGTAGCCATTTAGGCCCGAGGTCGCGCCTGTTGCCATTTAGGCCCGAGGTCGCGCCTGTCGCCATTGAGGCCCGAGGTCGCGCCTTTTGCCATTTAGGCCCGAGGTCGCTCCTGTTGCCATTTAGGCCCGAGGTCGCGCCTGTTGCCATTTAGGCCCGAGGTCGCACCTGTCGACATTTAGGCCCGAGGTCGCACCTGTCGACATTTAGGGCCGAGGTCGCGCCTGTCGCCATTTAGGCCCGAGGTCGCGCCTGTCGACATTTAGGCCCGAGGTCGCGCCTGTCGCCATTTAGGCCCGAGGTCGCGCCTGTCGACATTTAGGCCCGAGGTCGCGCCTGTCGACATTTAGGCCCGAGGTCGCGCCTGTTGCCATTTAGGCCCGAGGTCGCGCCTGTCGACATTTAGGCCCGAGGTCGCGCCTGTCGCCATAGAGGCCCGAGGTCACGCCTTTTGCCATTTAGGCCCGAGGTCGTGCCTGTCGACATTTAGGCCCGAGGTCGCGCCTGTTGCCATTTAGGCCCGAGGTCGCGCCTGTCGACATTTAGGCCCGAGGTCGCGCCTGTCGTCATTTAGGCCCGAGGTCGCGCCTGTCGACATTTAGGCCCGAGGTCGCGCCTGTCGACATTTAGGCCCGAGGTCGGACCTGTCGCCATTTAGGCCCGAGGTCGCGCCTTTTGCCATTTAGGCCCGAGGTCGCGCCTGTTGCCATTGAGGCCCGAGGTTGTGCCTGTTGACATTTAGGCCCCAGTCAGCCCTTTTGTGTACTGTACTTTGGAGGTGGGTCACGGTGTGATCAGGCTGTTTTAGTTTCAGAGGGAAATGGAAAAGTACAACTTGTGCACATCAAGCTGCTGTGGTAACTGTAGTCTGAAGGGCCAAAAAGACCTGACGAAGGCTGAGAGCAGAAATGTACATATTTTTTAACAACTTTTTATGAACTTTTAACAACTGCTCCTCAATTCATGAACCTTGGTTAAAGAGTGAAGTAGGGGCAGTGTTGGTAGACGGTAAACTGAGCTGTCCCCTTGTCTTCCTCACGTCTCCTCCTCCCCATTCTTCTTCTTATCGCAGAACATATCCTGGAGTGGTTAGAGGTATACTTTACCCCCTCTCCTTCTCCCCATCTCTCCCCCTCTCTCCTCCTCTTCTCCCCCTCTCCTTCTCCCCAGCTCTCCCCCTCTCTCCTCCTCTTCTCCCCCTCTCTCCTCCTCTTCTCCCCCTCTCTCCTCCTTTTCTCCTCATCTCCCTCCTCTTCTCCCCCTGTCTCCTCCTCTTCTCCCCCTCTCTCCTCCTCTGCTCCTCATCTCCCTCCTCTTCTCCCCCTCTCCTCCCTCTTCTCCCCCTCTATCCTCCTCTTCTCCTCTTCTCCCCTTCTCTCCTCCTCTTCCTCCTCTTCTCCCCCTCTCTCCTCCTCTTCTCCCCCTCTCACGTCCTATTCTCCTCTTCTCCCTCCGCTTCTCCTCTTCTCTCCTCCTCTTCTCCCCCTCTCTCCTCCTCTTCTCCCCCTCTCTCCTCCTCTTCTCCTCATCTCCTTCCTCTTCTCCCCCTCTCCCCCCCTCTTCTCCCCCTCTCTCCTCTTCTCCTCATCTCCCTCCTCTTCTCACCCTCTCCCTCCCTCTTCTCCCCCTCTATCCTCCTCTCTCCTCCTCTTCTCCTCATCTCCCTCCTCTTCTCCCCCTCTATCCTCCTCTTCTCCTCATCTCCCTCCTCCTATTCTCTGCTTCTCTCCTCCTCTTCCTCCCCTTCTCCCTCTCTCCTCCTCCTCTTCTCCCCCTCTCCCCTCCTTTTCTCCGCTTCTCTCCTCCTCTTCTCCCCCTCTCTCCTCCTCTTCTCCCACTCTCTCCTCCTCTTCTCCCCTCTCTCCTCTCCTCTTCTCCCCTCTCTCCTCTTCTTCTCCCCCTCTATCCCCCTCTCTCCTCCTCTTCTCCTCATCTCCCTCCTCTTCTCCCCCTCTATCCTCCTCTTCTCCTCATCTCCCTCCTCCCATTCTCTGCTTCTCTCCTCCTCTTCCTCCCCTTCTCCCTCTCTCTCCTCCTCTTCTCCCCCTCTCTCCTCCTTTTCTCTGCTTCTCTCCTCCTCTTCTCCCCCTCTCTCCTCCTCTTCTCCCCTCTCTCCTCCTCTTCTCCCCCTCTCTCCTCCTCTTCTCCCACTCTCTCCTCCTCTTCTCCCCCTCTCTCCTCCTCTTCTCCCCCTCTCTCCTCTTCTTCTCCCCCTCTATCCCCCTCTCTCCTCCTCTTCTCCTCATCTCCCTCCTCTTCTCCCCCTCTATCCTCCTCTTCTCCTCATCTCCCTCCTCCTATTCTCTGCTTCTCTCCTCCTCTTCCTCCCCTTCTCCCTCTCTCTCCTCCTCTTCTCCCCCTCTCTCCTCCTTTTCTCTGCTTCTCTCCTCCTCTTCTCCCCCTCTCTCCTCCTCTTCTCCCACTCTCTCCTCTTCTTCTCCCCCTCTCTCCTCCTCTTCTCCCCCTCCCTCCTCTTTTCCCCCTCTATCCTCCTCTTCTCCTCATCTCCCTCCTCCTATTCTCTGCTTCTCTCCTCCTCTTCCTCCTCTTCTCCCCCTCTCTCTCCTCCTCTTCTCCCCCTCTCTCCTCCTTTTCTCCGCTTCTCTCCTCCTCTTCTCTCTCTCCTCCTCTTCTCCCCCTCTCTCCTCCTCTTCTCCCCTCTCTCCTCTTCTCCCCCTCTCTCATTCTCTTCGCCCCCTCTCTCCTCCTCTTCTCCTCATCTCCCTCCTCTTCTCCCCCTGTCTCCTCCTCTTCTCCCCCTCTCTCCTCCTCTTCTCCTCATCTCCCTCCTCTTCTCCCCCTCTCCCTCCCTCTTCTCCCCTCTATCCTCCTCTTCTCCTCTTCTCCCCTTCTCTCCTCCTCTTCCTCCTCTTCTCCCCCTCTCTCCCTCCTCTTCTCCCCCTCTCACCTCCTATTCTCCTCTTCTCCCTCGCTTCTCCTCTTCTCTCCTCCTCTTCTCCCCCTCTCTCCTCCTCTTCTCCCCCTCTCTCCTCCTCTTCTCCTCATCTCCTTCCTCTTCTCCCCCTCTCCCTCCCTCTTCTCCCCAACTCTCCTCTTCTCCTCATCTCCCTCCTCTTCTCACCCTCTCCCTCCCTCTTCTCCCCCTCTATCCTCCTCTCTCCTCCTCTTCTCCTCATCTCCCTCCTCTTCTCCCCCTCTATCCTCCTCTTCTCCTCATCTCCCTCCTCCTATTCTCTGCTTCTCTCCTCCTCTTCCTCCCCTTCTCCCTCTCTCTCCTCCTCTTCTCCCCCTCTCCCCTCCTTTTCTCCGCTTCTCTCCTCCTCTTCTCCCCCTCTCTCCTCCTCTTCTCCCTCTCTCCTCCTCTTCTCCCCCTCTCTCCTCCTCTTCTCCCCCTCTCTCCTCTTCTTCTCCCCCTCTATCCCCCTCTCTCCTCCTCTTCTCCTCATCTCCCTCCTCTTCGCCCCTTCTATCCTCCTCTTCTCCTCATCTCCCTCCTCCTATTCTCTGCTTCTCTCCTCCTCTTCCTCCCCTTCTCCCTCTCTCTCCTCCTCTTCTCCCCCTCTCTCCTCCTTTTCTCTGCTTCTCTCCTCCTCTTCTCCCCCTCTCTCCTCCTCTTCTCCCCCCTCTCTCCTCCTCTTCTCCCCCTCTCTCCTCCTCTTCTCCCCCTCTCTCCTCTTCTTCTCCCCCTCTCTCCTCCTCTTCTCCCCCTCCCTCCTCTTCTCCCCCTCTATCCTCCTCTTCTCCTCATCTCCCTCCTCCTATTCTCTGCTTCTCTCCTCCTCTTCCTCCTCTTCTCCCCCTCTCTCCTCCTCTTCTCCCCCTCTCTCCTCCTTTTCTCCGCTTCTCTCCTCCTCTTCTCCCACTCTCTCCTCCTCTTCTCCCCCTCTCTCCTCCTCTTCTCCCCTCTCTCCTCTTCTCCCCCTCTCTCATCCTCTTCGCCCCCTCTCTCCTCCTCTTCTCCTCATCTCCCTCCTCTTCTCCCCCACTCCCTCCCTCTTCTCCCCCTCTCTCCTCCTCTTCTCCCACTCTCTCCCCCTCTCCCTCCTCTTCTCCCCCTCTCTCCTCCTCTTCTCCCCCTCTCTCCTCCTCTTCTCCCTTTCTCCTCCTCTTCTCCCCCTCTACTCCTCATCTCCACCTCTTATCCCCCTCTCACGCTCTTCTCCCCCTCTCCTCCTCTTCTCCCATTCTGCTCCCCCTCTCCTCCTCATGTTATCCTCTTCTTCCCCCTCTCCTCCTCTTCACACCCTCTTCTCCCCCTCTTCTCCTCCTCTCTTTCTCTACTCCCCCTCTCCTCCTCATCTCATCCTCTTCTCCCTCACTCCTCCTCTTCTCCCCATCTCATCCTCTTCTCCCCCTCTCCTCCTCTTCTCCCCCTCTCCTCCTCTTCTCCCCCTCTCTCCTCCTCTTCTCCTGTTCTCCCCCTCTCTCCTCCTCTCCTCCTCTTCTCCCCCTCCCTCCTTCTCTTCTCCCCCTCTCTCCTCTTCTTCTCCCCCTCTCTCCTCCTCTTCTCCTGTTCTCCCCCTCTCTCCTCCTCTCCTCCTCTTCTCCCCCTCCCTCCTTCTCTTCTCCCCCTCTCTCCTCCTCTTCTCCCCCTCTCTCCTCCTCTCCTTCTTTTCCTTATCTCAAGATATCCTGGAGCAGTTGGTTCCTCAGCCCTGTCCTGTTACCTGTCGGCCTGATAAGAAGTGGAAAACCACTCTCTCTCTCTCCGCATTTGTTCTTTCTCCCTATTCCTTCTTTACTAGTGGAATTGGAGTGTCCCCAGGCCTGTTAGAGTAATAGCTAGGCTAAAGATTATATCTGATATATTCAGCTTTGCAGCTACTGATTTCCTCCTGTTGGACAGGGTTATTCAGAACAACGAAAATGCTTTCATTACCCTGACCTGACTCCAGTGAAATTAAACCTGGGTTTGTTTCAGGGGAGTGAAATTGTTGTTAGAAGTGAAACGCCTTTATCGCTCAGTTTCCTGTAGTGCAATAGGTTCACTGATGACCCATTGCTGATCTGTTTGTTGTTGTTGTTGTTTAATAACTGAGTGATTCTTTGATCAAATTAATCCTAGCAGATCTCATTGATATCCTCATGACTTCCCAGTGATACTATCTAAAATGCATCAGCCTCCTAGTGACACATCTGTATGGAAGCAACATTGGCTAACCAGCTGCAGGCTAGGTATCTGACTACAGACTACAAACGGAAAGGAAAACACTGACCCTACTTCTGGGGAGGAGGGAGAGGGGGAAAAGAGGAGGGAGAGGGGGAAAGAGGAGGAGAGAGGGGGAGAAGAGGAGGAGAGAGGGGGAGAAGAGGAGGGAGAGGGGGAGAAGAGGGGAGAAGGTGAGGGAGAGGGGGAGAAGAAGAGGGAGAGGGGGAGAAGAGAGGGAGAAGGTGAGGGAGAGAGGGAGAAGAGGGGGGGAAGAGTAGGGAGGGAGGGAGAAGAGGGGGAGAAGGTGAAGGAGAGGGGGAGAAGAGAGGGGAGAAGAGGAGAAAAGGGGAGGGGAGAAGAGGAGGGAGAGGGGAGGGAGAAAAGAGGGGGAGAGAGAGGAAGAAGGAGGCAGAAGAGGAGGGAGAGGGGGAGAAGATGAGGAGAAGACTTGGGAGAGGGCGATAAGAGGAGGAGAAGACTAGGGAGAGGGGGATACGAGGAGGAGAGAGAGGGGGAGAAAAGGAGGCAGAGGGGGAGAAAAGGAGGCAGAGGGGAAGAAGAGGAGGAGAGAGGGGAGAAGAGGAGGGAGAGGGGGAGAAGAGGAGGAGAGGGGGAGAAGAGGAGGGCGACAATGAGAAGAGGAGGAGAAGAGGAGGAGAAAGGGGGAGAAGAGGAGGAGAGGGGGAGAAGAGGATGAGAGAGGGGGAGAAGAGGAGGAGAGAGGGGGGAAGAGGATGAGAGAGGGGGAGAAAAGGGAGGAGAAGATGAGAAGAGGATGAGAGAGGGGGAGAAAAGGGAGGAGAAGATGAGAAGAGGAGGAGAGAGGGGGAGAAGAGGAGGAGAGAGGGGGAGAAGAGGAGGAGAGAGGGGGAGAAGAAAATGAGAGTGAGGGAGAAGAGGAGGAGAGAGGGGGAGAAGAGGAGGAGAGAGTGGGAGAAGAGGAGGAGAGAGGGGGAGAAAAGGAGGGAGAAGATGAGAAGAGGAGGAGAGAGGGGGAGAAGAGGAGGAGAGAGGGGGAGAAGAGGAGGAGAGAGGGGAGAAGAGGAGGAGAGAGGGGGAGAAGAGGAGGAGAGAGGGGGAGAAAAGGAGGGAGAAGATGAGAAGAGGAGGAGAGAGGGGGAGAATATGGGGAGAAGAGGAGGAGAGAGGGGAGAAGAGGAGGAGAGAGGTGGAGAAGAAAGGAGAGTGAGGGACAAGAGGAGGAGAGAGGGGGAGAGAGAGTGGGGAGAAGAGGAGGAGAGAGGGGAGAAGAGGGGGAGAAAGCGGAGGAGAGAGTGGGAGAAAAGGAGGGAGAAGATGAGAAGAGGAGGAGAGAGGGGGAGAAGAGGAGGAGAGAGGGGGAGAAAAGGAGGGGAGAAGATGAGAAGAGGAGGAGAGAGGGGGAGAATAGGAGGAGAGAGGGGGAGAAGAGGAGGAGAGAGGGGGAGAAGAGGAGGAGAAGAGGATGAGAGAGGAAGAGAGAGGGGGAGAAGAGGAGGAGAGAGGGGAGAAGAGGAGGGAGAGGGAGAGAAGAGGAGGGAGAGGGGAGAAGAGGAGGGGAGAAGAAGAGGAGGAGAAGAGGAGGAGAAAGGGGGAGAAGAGGAGGAGAGAGGGGGAGAAGAGGGATGAGAGAGGGGGAGAAGAGGAGGAGAGAGGGGGGAAGAGGATGAGAGAGGGGGAGAAAGGGAGGAGAAGATGAGAAGAGGAGGAGAGAGGGGGAGGAGAGGAGGAGAGAGGTGGGAAGAAAATGAGAGTGAGGGAGAAGAGGAGGAGAGAGGGGGAGAAGAGGAGGAGAGAGGAGAAGAGGAGGAGAGAGGGGGAGAAAAGGAGGGAGAAGATGTTAAGAGGAGGAGAGAGGGGAGAAGAGGAGGAGAGAGGGGGAGAAGAGGAGGAGAGAGGGGAGAAGAGGAGGAGAGAGGGGGAGAAGAGGAGGAGAGAGGGGGAGAAAAGGAGGAGAAGATGAGAAGAGGAGGAGAAGGGGGAGAATAAGAGGAGAGAGGGGGAGAAGAGGAGGAGAGAGGGGGAGAAGAGGAGGAGAAGAGGAGGAGAGAGGGGAGAAGAGGAGAGAAAGGGGGAGAAGAGGAGGAGAAGAGGAGGAGAGGAAGATAGAGGGGGAGAAGAGGAGGAGAGAGGGGGAGAAGAGGAGGAGAAGAGGAGGAGAGAGGGGGAGAAGAGGAGGAGAAGAGGAGGAGAAGAGGAAGAGAGAGGGGGAGAAGAGGAGGAGAGAGGGGGAGAAGAGGAGGAGAAGGGGGAGAAGAGGAGGAGAGAGGAGGAGAAGAGGGGGAGAAGAGGAGGAGAGAGAGGGAGAAGAGGGGAGAGAAGAGAGGGGGAGAAGAGGAGGAGAGAGGGAAGAAAAGAGAGGAGGGACAAGAGGAGGGAGAGAGGGGAGAGAGGGGAGAAGAGGAGGAGAGAGGGGGAGAAGAGGAGAAGCGGAGAGAGAGTGGGAGAAAAGGGAGGGAGAAGATGAGAAGGAGGAGAGAGGGGGAGAAGAGGAGGAGAGAGGGGGAGAAGAGGAGGAGAGAGGGGAGAAGAGGAGGAGAGAGGGGGAGAAGAGGAGGAGAGAGGGGGGAGAAAAGGAGGGAGAAGATGAGAAGAGGAGGAGAGAGGGGAGAATAGAGGAGAGAGGGGGAGAAGAGGAGAAGAGGGGAGAAGAGGGGAGGAGAAGAGGATGAGAGAGGAAGAGAGAGGGGGAGAAGAGGAGGAGAGAGGGGGAAGAGGAGGAGAAGAAGAGGAGAGAGGGGGAGAAGAGGAGGAGAAGAGGAAGAGAGAGGGGGAGAAGGAGGAGGAGAGAGGGGGAGAAGAGGAGGAGAGGGGGAGAAGAGGAGGAGAAGAGGAGGATAGAGGGGGAGAAGAGGAGGAGAGAGGGGGAGAAGAGGAGGAGAGAGGGGGAGAAGAGGAGGAGAAGAGGAGGATAGAGGGGGAGAAGAGGAGGAGAGAGGGGGAGAAGAGGAGGAGAAGAGGAGGAGGAGAGAGGGGGAGAAGAGGAGGAGAGAGGGGGAGAAGAGGGGGAGAAGAGGAGAAGAGAGGGGGAGAAGAGGAGGAGGAGAAGAGGAGGATAGAGGGGGAGAAGAGGAGGAGAGAGGGGGAGAAGAGGAGGAGAGAGGGGGAGAAGAGGAGGAGAGAGGGGGAGAAGAGGAGGAGGAGAAGAGGAGGATAGAGGGGGAGAAGAGGAGGAGAGAGGGGGAGAAGAGGAGGAGAAGAGGAGGAGAGAGGGGGAGAAGAGGAGGAGAGAGGGGGAGAAGAGGAGGAGAGAGGGGGAGAAGAGGAGGAGGAGAAGAGGAGGATAGAGGGGGAGAAGAGGAGGAGAGAGGGGGAGAAGAGGAGGAGAGAGGGGGATAGCTTCACACCACCGCTCCTGGATCTGTTCTGCAATAAGAAGGAGAAGAAAGGCGAGGAGGAGAGGTGAGGAATACAAGGGGAGGAGGAGAGGAGGAGAGAGGAGAAGAAAGGGGAGGAGGAGAGGTGAGGAATACAAGGGGAGGAGGATAGGAGGAGAGAGGAGAAGAAAGGGGAGGAGGAGAGGTGAGGAATACAAGGGGAGGAGGAGAGGAGGAGAGAGGAGAAGAAAGGGGAGGAGGAGAGGTGAGGAATACAAGGGGAGGAGGAGAGGAGGAGAGAGGAGAAGAAAGGGGAGGAGGAGAGGTGAGGAATACAAGGGGAGGAGGAGAGGAGGAGAGAGGAGAAGAAAGGGGAGGAGGAGAGAGGGGGAGAAAGGGGAGGAGGAGAGGTGAGGAAGACAAGGGGACAGCTCAGTTTACACACTGTCAATGTAGCTGTTTGTTTCAGCATTGTGGTCTGTTATTGAGTGGCACATCATTACATCATTAGAGAACAGTCAAGAACCCTATATACTCCATGTACCAGTCACATTTCTTATAGGACAATAACACTAAGAATCCTATATACTCCATGTACCAGTCACATTTCTTATAGGACAATAGCACTAAGAATCCTATATACTCCATGTACCAGTCACATTTCTTATTAGACAATAACACTAAGAACCCTAAATACCCCATGTACCAGTTACTGTTATTGCTACTGCTACTGTTACTGCTACTGTTACTGCTACTGCTACTGTTACTGTTACTGTTACTGTTACTGCTACTGCTACTGTTACTGTTACTGTTACTGCTACTGTTACTGCTACTGTTACTGTTACTGTTACTGCTACTGCTACTGTTACTGTTACTGCTACTGCTACTGCTACTGTTACTGTTACTGCTACTGTTACTGTTACTGTTACTGCTACTGTTACTGCTACTGTTACTGCTACTGTTACTGCTACTGCTACTGTTACTGTTACTGTTACTGTTACTGCTACTGCTACTGTTACTGTTACTGTTACTGCTACTGTTACTGCTACTGTTACTGTTACTGTTACTGCTACTGCTACTGTTACTGTTACTGCTACTGCTACTGCTACTGCTACTGTTACTGTTACTGTTACTGCTACTGTTACTGCTACTGTTACTGTTACTGTTACTGTTACTGCTACTGTTAATGCTACTGCTACTGTTACTGCTACTGTTACTACTACTGTTACTGTTACTGCTACTGTTACTGCTACTGTTACTGCTACTGTTACTGTTACTGCTACTGTTAATGCTACTGCTACTGCTACTGTTACTGCTACTGTTACTGTTACTGTTACTGTTACTACTACTGTTACTGTTACTGTTACTGCTACTGTTAATGCTACTGTTACTACTACTGTTACTGCTACTGCAACTGCTACTGCTACTGCTACTGTTACTGTTACTGTTACTGTTACTGTTACTGCTACTGTTACTGTTACTGTTACTGCTACTGTTACTGTTACTGTTACTGTTACTGTTACTGTTACTGCAACTGTTACTGCTACTGCTACTGCTACTGTTACTGTTACTGTTACTGTTACTGCTACTGTTACTGTTACTGTTACTGCTACTGTTACTGTTACTGTTACTGCTACTGTTAATGCTACTGTTACTACTACTGTTACTGCTACTGCAACTGCTACTGCTACTGCTACTGTTACTGTTACTGTTACTGTTACTGCTACTGTTACTGTTACTGTTACTGCTACTGTTACTGTTACTGTTACTGTTACTGTTACTGCTACTGTTACTGTTACTGTTACTGTTACTGTTACTGCTACTGCAACTGTTACTGCTACTGCTACTGTTACTGTTACTGTTACTGCTACTGTTACTGCTACTGTTACTGTTACTGTTACTGCTACTGCTACTGTTACTGTTACTGCTACTGCTACTGCTACTGCTACTGTTACTGTTACTGTTACTGTTACTGTTACTGCTACTGTTACTGTTACTGTTACTGTTACTGCTACTGTTAATGCTACTGCTACTGTTACTGCTACTGTTACTACTACTGTTACTGTTACTGCTACTGTTACTGCTACTGTTACTGCTACTGTTACTGTTACTGCTACTGTTAATGCTACTGCTACTGCTACTGCTACTGTTACTGTTACTGTTACTGTTACTACTACTGTTACTGTTACTGTTACTGCTACTGTTAATGCTACTGTTACTACTACTGTTACTGCTACTGCAACTGCTACTGCTACTGCTACTGCTACTGTTACTGTTACTGTTACTGTTACTGCTACTGTTACTGTTACTGTTACTGCTACTGTTACTGTTACTGTTACTGTTACTGTTACTGTTACTGCAACTGTTACTGCTACTGCTACTGCTACTGTTACTGTTACTGTTACTG
The DNA here is from genome assembly GCF_023373465.1 of Oncorhynchus keta. NCBI lineage: Eukaryota > Metazoa > Chordata > Actinopteri > Salmoniformes > Salmonidae > Oncorhynchus > Oncorhynchus keta. Next base: position 11,378,545 of record NC_068444.1, on the reverse strand, counting down.
CTACTGTTACTGTTACTGCTACTGTTACTGCTACTGTTACTGTTACTGTTACTGCTACTGTTAATGCTACTGTTACTACTACTGTTACTGCTACTGCAACTGCTACTGCTACTGCTACTGTTACTGTTACTGTTACTGTTACTGCTACTGTTACTGTTACTGTTACTGCTACTGTTACTGCTACTGTTACTGTTACTGTTACTGCTACTGTTACTGTTACTGTTACTGTTACTGCTACTGCTACTGCAACTGTTACTGCTACTGCTACTGCTACTGTTACTGTTACTGTTACTGTTACTGCTACTGTTACTGTTACTGTTACTGCTACTGTTACTGTTACTGTTACTACTACTGTTAATGCTACTGTTAATGCTACTGCTACTGCTACTGTTACTGTTACTGTTACTGTTACTACTACTGTTACTGTTACTGTTACTGTTACTGCTACTGTTACTACTACTGTTACTGATACTGCTACTGTTACTACTACTGTTACTGTTACTGTTACTGTTACTGCTACTGTTACTGTTACTGCTACTGTTACTGTTACTACTGTTACTGTTACTGCTACTGTTACTGTTACTGCTACTGTTACTACTACTGTTACTGTTACTGCTACTGTTACTGTTACTGTTACTGTTACTGCTACTGTTACTACTACTGTTACTGTTGCTGTTACTGCTACTGCTACTGTTATTGTTACTGTTACTGTTACTGCTACTGTTACTGCTACTGTTAATGCTACTGTTACTACTACTGTTACTGTTACTGCTACTGTTACTGTTACTGCTGTTACTGTTACTGCTACTGCTACTGTTCCTGTTACTGTTACTGTTAATGTTACTGCTACTGTTCCTGTTACTGTTACTGTTAATGTTACTGTTACTGTTACTGTTACTGCTACTGTTCCTGCTACTGCTACTGTTACTGCTACTGCTACTGTTACTGCTACTGTTACTGTTACTGCTACTGTTCCTGCTACTGTTCCTGTTACTGTTACTGTTACTGCTACTGTTCCTGCTACTGCTACTGTTCCTGCTACTGCTACTGTTACTGCTACTGTTCCTGCTACTGTTCCTGTTACTGTTACTGTTAATGTTACTGTTACTGTTACTGTTACTGCTACTGCTACTGTTCCTGCTACTGCTACTGTTACTGCTACTGTTCCTGCTACTGTTCCTGTTACTGTTACTGTTAATGTTACTGTTACTGCTACTGTTCCTGCTACTGCTACTGTTCCTGCTACTGCTACTGTTACTGCTACTGTTACTGTTACTGCTACTGTTCCTGCTACTGTTCCTGTTACTGTTACTGTTAATGTTACTGTTACTGTTACTGTTACTGCTACTGTTCCTGCTACTGCTACTGTTACTGCTACTGTTACTGTTACTGTTACTGTTACTGTTACTGCTACTGTTAATGCTACTGTTACTACTACTGTTACTGATACTGCTACTGTTACTACTACTGTTACTGTTACTGTTACTGCTACTGTTACTGTTACTGCTACTGTTACTGTTACTACTGTTACTGTTACTGCTACTGTTACTGTTACTGCTACTGTTACTACTACTGTTACTGTTACTGCTACTGTTACTGTTACTGTTACTGCTACTGTTAATGCTACTGCTACTGCTACTGTTACTGTTACTGCTACTGTTACTGCTACTGTTACTGTTACTGCTACTGTTACTACTACTGTTACTGTTACTGTTGCTGTTACTGCTACTGCTACTGTTATTGTTACTGTTACTGTTACTGCTACTGTTACTGTTACTGTTACTGCTACTGTTACTGCTACTGTTAATGCTACTGTTACTACTACTGTTACTGTTACTGCTACTGTTACTGTTACTGCTGTTACTGTTACTGCTACTGCTACTGTTCCTGTTACTGTTACTGTTAATGTTACTGTTACTGTTCCTGTTACTGTTAATGTTACTGTTACTGTTACTGTTACTGCTACTGTTCCTGCTACTGCTACTGTTACTGCTACTGTTACTGTTACTGCTACTGTTCCTGCTACTGTTCCTGTTACTGCTACTGCCACTGCTAATTTTACTGTTACTGCTACTGCTACTGCTAATGTTACTGTTACTGCTACTGTTCCTGCTACTGTTACTGTTACTGCTACTGTTCCTGCTACTGCTAATGTTACTGTTACTGCTACTGTTACTGCTACTGTTACTGCTACTGTTAATGCTACTGTTACTGTTACTGCTACTGTTACTGCTACTGCTACTGTTACTGTTACTGTTACTGTTAATGCTACTGTTACTGTTACTGCTACTGTTAATGCTACTGTTACTGTTACTACTACTGTTACTGTTACTGCTACTGTTACTGTTACTACTACTGCTACTGTTACTGCTACTGTTGCTGCTACTGCTAATGTTACTGTTACTACTACTGTTACTGTTACTGCTACTGTTACTGTTACTGTTACTACCACTGTTACTGTTACTGTTACTGCTACTGTTCCTGCTACTGCTAATGTTACTGTTACTGTTACTACTACTGCTACTGTTACTACTACTGTTACTGCTACTGCTACTGTTACTGTTACTGTTACTGCTACTGTTACTGTTACTGCTACTGTTACTGTTACTGCTACTGTTACTGTTACTGCTACTGTTACTGCTACTGTTACTGCTACTGTTGCTGTTGCTGTTACTGCTACTGCTACTGTTACTGTTACTGTTACTGTTACTGATACTGTTACTGCTACTGTTACTGCTACTGTTACTGCTACTGATACTGTTACTACTACTGCTACTGCTACTGATACTGTTACTGCTACTGTTACTGCTACTGTTACTGCTACTGATACTGTTACTACTACTGCTACTGATACTGTTACTGCTACTGTTACTGCTACTGCTAATGTTACTGTTACTGCTACTGTTAATGTTACTGTTACTGCTACTGTTACTGTTACTGCATCAACAAAAAATGCTTAGCAGTATTTACCTGTCACTCTCATACATACACGCACACGCACACACACGCAACACAGGCCACAGGAGGTCTGCTGTGACTGGATCTGAGTTACTTGGACAGTAGTGACAGCGACAGCAGGCACAGCAGATCAGGTGATAAGCGGCAAACAGAGACAGAGCACCATTAGCTTCCACAAAAAGCCCAGCTTGTCACCATCAATCTTCTGTGGCCTGGTCATGTTCCACTATTGCCAACCTTAAGTGGATAAGATGGACTTGTCTTTTTTCATCAAATGTTCAAGTTGAACCTCTCCCCTTGTATACAGTGTAATATATAACTACTGCCTTTGTTGTGGTAGAGGAGTATCTTTTTATTATATCCAGCACCTGCTGCAAGACTCTCTGGAGGAGAGTAACAGTAACAGTAACAGTAGCAGTAGCAGTAACAGTAGCAGTAACAGTAACAGTAGCAGTACCAGTAACAGTAACAGTAGCAGTAACAGTAACAGTAGCAGTAACAGTAGCAGTAGAAGTAGCAGTAACAGTAACAGTAACAGTAGCAGTAGCAGTAACAGTAACAGTAGCATTAACAGTAGCAGTAGCAGTAACAGTAGCAGTAACAGTTACAGTAACAGTAACAATAGCAGTAGCAGTAACAGTAGCAGTAACAGTAGCAGTAACAGTAACAGTAACAGTAGCAGTAACAGTAGCAGTAGCAGTAGCAGTAACAGTAACAGTAACAGTAGTAGTAACAGTAGCAGTAACAGTAACAGTAACAGTAGCAGTAGCAGTAACAGTAACAGTAGTAGTAACAGTAGCAGTAGCAGTAACAGTAACAGTAGCAGTAACAGTAACAGTAGTAGTAACAGTAGCAGTAGCAGTAACAGTAGCAGTAACAGTAACAGTAGCAGTAACAGTAACAGTAGCAGTAGTAGTAACAGTAACAGTAGCAGTAACAGTAACAGTAACAGTAGTAGTTACAGTAACAGTAGCAGTAGTAGTAACAGTAACAGTAACAGTAACAGTAGCAGTAACAGTAACAGTAGCAGTAACAGTAACAGTAGTAGTAACAGTAACAGTAACAGTAACAGTAGCAGTAACAGTAACAGTAACAGTAGCAGTAACAGTAGCAGTAACAGTAGTAGTAACAGTAACAGTAGCAGTAACAGTAACAGTAACAGTAGCAGTAACAGTAACAGTAGTAGTAACAGTAACAGTAACAGTAACAGTAGCAGTAACAGTAACAGTAGCAGTAACAGTAGCAGTAACAGTAACAGTAGTAGTAACAGTAACAGTAGTAGTAACAGTAACAGTAGCAGTAGCAGTAACAGTAGCAGTAACAGTAGCAGTAACAGTAGCAGTAGCAGTAACAGTAGCAGTAGCAGTAACAGTAGCAGTAGCAGTAGCAGTAGCAGTAGCAGTAACAGTAGCAGTAAGAGTAACAGTAGCAGTAACAGTAGCAGTAGCAGTAACAGCAACAGCAACAGCAACAGCAACAGCAGCAGTAGCAGTAGCAGTAACAGTAGCAGTAACAGTAACAGTAACAGTAACAGTAGCAGTAGCAGTAACAGTAACAGTAACAGTAGTAGTAACAGTAGCAGTAGCAGTAACAGTAACAGTAGCAGTATCAGTAGCAGTATCAGTAGCAGTAGCAGTAACAGTAGCAGTAGCAGTAACAGTAGCAGTAACAGTAACAGTAGTAGTAACAGTAGCAGTAACAGTAACAGTAGTAGTAACAGTAACAGTAGCAGTAGCAGTAACAGTAACAGTGTCTACACCGGATGTGTGTATATAATCTTTTCCTGTAAAATTGCTATATCTTCCCTTCACAAGATCAACGACTGCCTCAATTAAGCCCCTTCCCCAATTGAACTCGTTAGAGGCTGTGAGGTCGGGTTGTTGTAGACGACTTACGGCCTTTCTATGCCATAGCCATCAGGTGTCCTGCATTACCAGGAAACGCTTCCTCTGAAATCAATGAAACCTGGCTCACTGCTGGCTTTGCGTCACGTCCAATGGCAAGAATCGCAAAGGTTCGATTCCCGATGGCCGTCGCACGTGTTCATTCTATCTTGTGAATTTAAATAATGAGAAGTAATGTTGATTTGGATTACATATCGCCTGGGCTAGAGTCCACTGGTTATTTTACTAAGACGTATGAATTCAAGAAACTACTGGCTGACTCCGGACTGCTGCTGGCTGACTGGCTGACTGGACTGACTGGCTGACTCCGGACTGGCTGGCTGACTCCGGACTGGCTGGCTGACTCCAGACTGACTGGCTGACTCCAGACTGACTGGCTGACTCTGGACTGGCTGGCTGACTCCAGACTGACTGGCTGACTCCGGACTGACTGGCTGGCTCTGGACTGACTGGCTGGCTCTGGACTGACTGGCTGGCTCTGGACTGACTGGCTGGCTCTGGACTGACTGGCTGACTCCAGACTGACTGGCTGGCTCCAGACTGACTGGCTGACTCCAGACTGACTGGCTGACTCCAGACTGGCTGGCTGACTCCAGACTGACTGGCTGACTCCGGACTGACTGGCTGACTCCAGACTGACTGGCTGACTCCAGACTGACTGGCTGACTCCAGACTGGCTGGCTGACTCCAGACTGACTGGCTGACTCCGGACTGACAGGCTGGCTGACTCCAGACTGACTGGCTGGCTCTGGACTGACTGGCTGACTCCGGACTGACTGGCTGACTCCGGACTGGCTGGCTGACTCCAGACTGACTGGCTGACTCTAGACTGACTGGCTGACTCTGGACTGACTGGCTGACTCCGGACTGGCTGGCTGACTCCAGACTGACTGGCTGACTCCAGACTGACTGGCTGACTCCAGACTGGCTGGCTGACTCCAGAATGGCTGGCTGACTCCAGACTGACTGGCTGACTCCAGACTGACTGGCTGACTCCAGACTGACTGGCTGACTCCAGACTGGCTGGTTGACTCCAGACTGACTGGCTGACTCCAGACTGACTGGCTGGCTGACTCCAGACTGACTGGCTGGCTCTGGACTGACTGGCTGACTCCGGACTGACTGGCTGACTCCGGACTGACTGGCTTACTCCAGACTGACTGGCTGACTCCAGACTGACTGGCTGACTCCGGACTGGCTGGCTGACTCTGAACTGACTGGCTGACTCCAGACTGACTGGCTGACTCCAGACTGACTGGCTGACTCCGGACTGGCTGGCTGGCTCTGAACTGACTGGCTGACTCCAGACTGACTAGCTGACTTCAGCATTATTTGCTGTGTTGACTCAGCATTATTGCACGATGACATAAGCTGGTCTGGCACAGTGGCAGGGCTTGTGCAGTGATGTAACCATGCAGCTTTACCAAAACCCTGCTGCAATCTGAAGCAACCCTTTTCTTTTTCTCCACCAACAACTGCTTCTTTCTTTTCTTCAATCTCTCTCTAGTTCCCCCCACTCTATACTCTCTACATCTACACTTTTGTATACATCTTCAAGGAAAAACAAAAGAGTATGTGAAAATAACCTGCACCGACACAATGCACAGTTTTACTATTGACTCATGTAGATAAGCTAAGCAAGGTGCTAGAGATGAAATCCCTTGTGTTGTGATTCACCCGGTTAACATGCACACCTGGCTCACAGCAAATGGTCTGCTGATCCCCCATCAAATGCATTTTAATTTTATTGAACCTTTATTAAACTGGGCGAGTCAGTTGAAGAACAAATTATTATTTACAATGACAACCTACCAGAAGGCAAAAGGCCTCCTGCTGGGATGGGGGCTGAGATATTATTATGCCCGACCTTACTAGTGCTCTTGTGGTTGAACCAGCCCTACCAGCCCCACCCTCCCTACCAGCCCTACCAGCCCCACCCTCCCTACCAGCCCTACCAGCTCTACCGGCTCTACCAGCCCTACCAGCCCCACCCGTCCTACCAGCCCTACCGGCCCTATCTTCCCTAGCTGAGCCACCAGCCCTATCTTCCCTAGCTGACCTACCAGCCCTATCTTTCCTACCCACCCAAACAGCCCCATCGCCCCTACCAACCCTATCATCCCCACCCACCCTACCATCCATACTATCCCTACCCACCCTACCAGACCTACCCTACCATCCCTACAATCCCTATCTGCCCTACCCACCTTACCAGACCTACCCTACCATCCCTACCATCCCTATCTTCCCTACTCACCTTACCCGCCCTACCTTACCTACCAGCCCTATCTTCCCTACCATCTCTACCCATCCTACCAGCCCTACCCTAACAGCCCTACCTTAACATCCCTACCCTCCCTACCAACCCTACCAATTCTACCAGCCCTACCAACCCTACCCTACCTACCCACCCTACCAGCCCTATCTTCCCTACCAGCCCTACCCTACCCTACCTACCAGCCTTATCTTCCCTACCCACCTTACCAGTCCTATCTTCCCTACCAGCCCTACCATACCTACCCACCCTACCAGCCCTACCCTACCTACCCACCCTACCAGCCCTATCTTCCCTACCCACCTTACCAGTCCTATTTTCCTACCCACCCTACCCTATCCACCCTACCAGCCCTATCTTCCCTACCCACCCTACCAGCCCTACACTATCTACCCACCCTACCAGCCCTATCTTCCCTACCCACCCTACCAGCCCTACCCTACCTACCCACCCTACCCGCCCTACCCTACCTACCCACCCTACCAGCCCTACCCTACCTACCCACCCTACCAGCCCTACCCTACCTACCCACCCTACCAGCCCTATCTTCCCTACCCGCCCTACCAGCCCTACCCTACCTACCCACCCTACCTGACCTACAGTACCCAACCTACCCCTCATTTAATCATTCACAATGTCTTTGTGTATCTCTCATCCCACCTGATAAAAGTAGCATGTAATTTTAAAGCAGATAACTCAATCACTGTCAGTGAGGAGTTCATGAGTATCTAAGACGAAGAGGAAGCTTTATTTTATTTTTTACACTTCTCTGGTGAATGGCTCGCCTGCCATTGGTGCAACACTCCTTTCAGGAGGTTAATTTTACACCAATGAGCTCACCGCCCCTGGGCAACAGTGTCATAACACATTCAGAGATCTATTCTCCGATTGGTGGAGGACTGAGCCTTTAATGGATACTATGATAAAGGAGATACAAAGGTTTCTACAGGCCATTCACTTTCATATTTTATCTCGCTTCCATTTAACAGACTGCGTCACTATTTTTATCTCATTCTCAATACAAAATCTTCCTGTGCACACAACATATCACACAACATATCACACAACATATCACACAACACATCACACAACATATCACACAACACATCACACAACATATCACACAACATATCACACAACACATCACACAACATATCACACAACATATCACACAACATATCACACAACATATCACACAACACATCACACAACACATCACACAACATATCACACAACATATCACACAACATATCACACAACATATCACACAACATCACACAACATATCACACAACATATCACACAGCATATCACACAACATATCACACAACATATCACACAACATCACACAACATCACACAACACATATATCACACAACACATCACACAACATCACACAACATATCACACAACACATCACACAACATCACACAACATATCACACAACACATCACACAACATATCACACAACATATCACACAACATATCACACAACATATCACACAACATATCACACAACATATCACACAACACATCACACAACATATCACACAACATATCACACAACACATCACACACATACACATCACACAACATATCACACAACATATCACACAGCATATCAACACAACATATCACACAACATATCACACAACATATCACACAACATCACACAACATATCACACAACATATCACACAACATATCACACAGCATATCACACAACATCACACAACATATCACACAACATATCACACAACATATCACACAACACATCACACAACACATCACACAACATATCACACAACATATCACACAACATATCACACAACACATCACACAACATATCACACAACACATCACACAACATATCACACAACATATCACACAACATATCACACAACATATCACACAACATATCACACAACATATCACACAACACATCACACAACATATCACACAACATATCACACAACATATCACACAACATATCACACAACATATCACACAACATATCACACAACATATCACACAACATATCACACAACATATCACACAACATATCACACAACATATCACACAACATATCACACAACATATCACACAACATATCACACAACATATCACACAACATATCACACAACATATCACACAACATATCACACAACACATCACACAACATATCACACAACATATCACACAACATATCACACAACACATCACACAACACATCACACAACATATCACACAACACAGTGCAGTAAGTTGTGTAAACAGACATCGTCCTTACTGATTTCATTCAGTAGTTTTATCTGGTGCCTCATGAAAAACAAAACCGCAACAGCAAATGGGTCACTAGGCCTGATTAATGTTTTAAAGTGCTAAAAAACAAGTCAAGGAAGGCAATGTCAGCAGAATAATCAGTCAGGGTGAAATCCATCCCATAGGTCCTGATCCCTCCCATAGGCCCTGATCTCTCCCATAGGCCCTGATCCCTCCTATAGGCCCCGATCCCTCCCATAGGCCCTGATCCCTCCCATAGGTCCTGATCCCTCCCATAGGCCCTGATCCCTCCCATAGGTCCTGATCCCTCCCATAGGCCCTGATCCCTCCCATAGGCCCTGATCCCTCCCATAGGCCCTGATCCCTCCCATAGGTCCTGATCCCTCCCATAGGTCCTGATCCCTCCCATAGGCCCTGATCCCTCCCATAGGTCCTGATCCCTCCCATAGGCTTGTCCTGATGTACTTTTCCTCTGTCAGAGAGGTACAATCAATCAACAACAGTATTAGTTTGACAGGTTGGCAGGACATTTTGGATATCCTTGCCTGGATAGATAGATAGCCCAAACACACACACACATCACCACACTTACTGACCCCCCACACCCACCCAAAGGGAACCTGCCTAGTACACAACATGATCACCCATCGACCCACAGAGGGGCCACCAAATGTATCAATAATGACAGCTGTTGTGAGGCCTAAGAAAAAACACTGCCACTAAATAACGTATGAATATCAAGCTTTATTAATCCCATTTATCATAGGAACCGCAAACTGTCATAACATCCTACTGCTGTCAGAGGATGTGTAGCACGGGAGCTGGTGTCATAGGAAGTGTGAACCAGATTGATACAGGGAGATAATATCCAACATCCCGGTCGGTGTGGGGTTGAGAATGAGGATCCGACACACACACATGGCGGGCACACATCCCGACACACCGCAGTAAGGGTGGCATTTGGAGAGGCAGGTGCTCAAAGTAGAAAAAGGGCACCCCTTACAAAAAACGCAATAACTGTTGACTTCAATGTCTTATATTCATAGATAATTATGTAACGCTGCTGTAGCAAAATGTCAACAAATCAGCAACAGTTATTTATTTTGGCCCCCTAAAGTGTTTTGCAAAAAAACTGTATAAATAAATGGATTTTAGTATTGGTTTTAAAAAAAAAACTGTAAATCACCAATAATTCAGTTAAAACGTATTTTAAGATGAGAGACGATAGGTATCCTAGTGGTTAGAGCAGGTATCCTAGTGGTTAGAGCAGTTATCCTAGTGGTTAGAGCAGGCATGCTAGTGGTTAGAGCAGTTATCCTAGTGGTTAGAGCAGGTTTCCTTGTGGTTAGAGCAGGTATCCTAGTGGTTAGAGAGTAGGGACGACAGGTATCCTAGTGGTTAGAGAGTAGGGAAGGCAGGTATCCTAGTGGTTAGAGCAGGTTTCCTTGTGGTTAGAGCAGGTATCCTTGTGGTTAGAGAGTAGGGAAGGCAGGTATCCTAGTGGTTAGAGCAGGTTTCCTTGTGGTTAGAGAGTAGGGAAGGCAGTTATCCTAGTGGTTAGAGCAGGTTTCCTTGTGGTTAGAGCAGGTATCCTAGTGGTTAGAGCGTAGGGACGGCAGGTATCCTAGTGGTTAGAGTGTAGGGATGACAGGTATCCTAGTGGTTAGAGCAGGTATCCTAGTGGTTAGAGTGTGTGGACGGCAGGTTTCCTAGTGGTTAGAGTGTATGGACGGCAGCTACCCTAGTGGTTAGAGCAGGTATCCTAGTGGTTAGAGCAGATATCCAAGTGGCTAGAGCAGGTATCCTAGTGGTTAGAGCAGGTATCATAGTGGTTAGAGCGCTGGGACGGCAGGTATCCTGGTGGTTAGAGCGTAGGGGCGGCAGGTATCTTAGTGGTTAGAGTGTAGGGATAGCCTAGTGGTTAGAGTGTAGTGGCGGCAGGTATCCTAGTGGTTAGAGAGTAGGGGCTGCAAGTATCCTAGTAGTTAGAGCAGGTATCCTGGTGGTTAGAGCAGTTATCCTAGTGGTTAGAGCAGGTTTCCTTGTGGTTAGAGCAGGTATCCTAGTGGTTAGAGTTTAGGGACGGCAGGTATCCTAGTGGTTAGAGCAGGTATCCTAGTGGTTAGAGAGTAGGGACGGCAGGTATCCTAGTGGTTAGAGCAGGTATCCTAGTGGTTAGAGTTTAGGGACGGCAGGTATCCTAGTGGTTAGAGCAGGTATCCTAGTGGTTAGAGTGTAGGGACGGCAGGTATCCTAGTGGTTAGAGCATGTATCCTAGTGGTTAGAGCAGTTATCCTAGTGGTTAGAGCAGGCATGCTAGTGGTTAGAGCAGTTATCCTAGTGGTTAGAGCAGGTATCCTAGTGGTTAGAGCAGGTATCCTAGTGGTTAGAGCAGTTATCCTAGTGGTTAGAGCAGGTATCCTAGTGGTTAGAGCAGGTATCCTAGTGTTTAGAGAGTAGGGACGGCAGGGATCCTAGTGGTTAGAGTGTAGGGATGGCAGGTATCCTAGTGGTTAGAGCGTAGGGACAGCAGGTATCCTAGTGGTTAGAGTGTAGGGACGACAGGTATCCTAGTGGTTAGAGCAGGTATCCTAGTGGTTAGAGCAGGTATCCTAGTGGTTAGAGCGCTGGGACGGCAGGTATCCTAGTGGTTAGAGCGTAGGGACGGCAGGTATCCTAGTGGTTAGAGCGTAGGGATGACAGGTATCCTAGTGGTTAGAGCAGGTATCCTAGTGGTTAGAGTGTGTGGACGGCAGGTTTCCTAGTGGTTAGAGTGTATGGACGGCAGCTACCCTAGTGGTTAGAGCAGGTATCCTAGTGGTTAGAGCAGATATCCAAGTGGCTAGAGCAGGTATCCTAGTGGTTAGAGCAGGTATCCTAGTGGTTAGAGCGCTGGGACGGCAGGTATCCTGGTGGTTAGAGCGTAGGGGCGGCAGGTATCCTAGTGGTTAGAGAGTAGGGGCTGCAAGTATCCTAGTAGTTAGAGCAGGTATCCTGGTGGTTAGAGTGTTGGGCCAGAAACCATAAGGTCGCTGAATCGAATCCCAGAGAGTAAAAATATGTCATTTCTCCACTGAACAAGGCCACTGTTCCCCTGTAAGCCTTCCTTGTAAATAAGAATTTGTTCTTAAAACCTTAATACTTCTTAAATACTCTTAGACTTTTATTCAAGTAGTATTTTACTTGGTGACTTTCACTTTAACTTTAGTCATTTTCTATTAAGATATTTTTACTTTTACTCAAGTATGACAATTGGGTACTTTGTCCACTGCAAGCAATCGTATAGTCTACTGTTCAAAGAGAGGGCAAAGAGGGAAGGCTATTAGTTTATTATAGCGAATGTAGATGTTGTAAATCAGCTAGTTAGGTGGCTAGCTAGTTAGTTAGTTATGTTGTTGAAAAAATGAAACCAGTCTTTACCTGTGATAGGAGTTTGTTCTGCTGCTGACATCTGCATCTAAGGCCTACTAACAAACAGTTAAAACCTTCCTTGTTCCTGACTGTGAAATGACACATGCAACTCAAAAGGGAAACAGCACTACACTACTGTTCTGGGCCGGTAGCTTCTGCTTGCAGGATGAGTGCAACGTACACTCCCATTGGGGGCAGGGGGGGGGGCAGGGGGAGACACTTTGCTACAGAAGGAAAACAGTCCACAACATTGTAGTGTATTTGAGGGAAAATCAAGTCTAAAATTTCTAAGTGGAAATTACAAAGTTCAAAAGCCTTTTTAAACCTCAAATACACTACAATGTCCTGTATTGCAGGACAGTTACGCACACCTGGTTTCCATTCCCCTGATTAGCATATGTGCCCTCTGTTCCCCATTGTCCTTGTTGGTTATTGTTACCATGTCCGTTGGTCCCGTGAGTACCTGTGCTGTTGTATCGGCTTCCATGCTACGTTTTATTGTCCCCATGTCCCTTGGTCCCGTGAGTACCTGTGCTGTTGTGTCGGCTTCCATGCTACGTGTTATTGTTACCATGTCCGTTGGTCCCGTGAGTACCTGTGCTGTTGTGTCGGCTTCCATGCTACGTGTTATTGTCCCCATGTCCCTTGGTCCCGTGAGTACCTGTGCTGTTGTGTCGGCTTCCATGCTACGTTTTATTGTTACCATGTCCGTTGGTACAGTGAGTACCTGTGCTGTTGTGTCGGCTTCCATGCTACGTGTTATTGTCCCCATGTCCGTTGGTCCCGTGAGTACCTGTGCTGTTGTGTCGGCTTCCATGCTACGTGTTATTGTCCCCATGTCCGTTGGTCCCGAGAGTACCTGTGCTGTTGTATCGGCTTCCATGCTACGTGTTATTGTCCCCATGTCCCTTGGTCCCGTGAGTACCTGTGCTGTTGTGTCGGCTTCCATGCTACGTGTTATTGTCCCCATGTCCGTTGGTACAGTGAGTACCTGTGCTGTTGTATCGGCTTCCATGCTACGTTTTATTGTTACCATGTCCGTTGGTACAGTGAGTACCTGTGCTGTTGTGTCGGCTTCCATGCTACGTGTTATTGTTACCATGTCCGTTGGTCCCGTGAGTACCTGTGCTGTTGTATCGGCTTCCATGCTACGTGTTATTGTTACCATGTCCGTTGGTCCCGTGAGTACCTGTGCTGTTGTATCGGCTTCCATGCTACGTTTTATTGTTACCATGTCCCTTGGTCCCGTGAGTACCTGTGCTGTTGTATCGGCTTCCATGCTACGTGTTATTGTTACCATGTCCCTTGGTCCCGTGAGTACCTGTGCTGTTGTATCGGCTTCCATGCTACGTTTTATTGTTACCATGTCCCTTGGTCCCGTGAGTACCTGTGCTGTTGTATCGGCTTCCATACTATGTGTTATTGTTACCATGTCCCTTGGTCCCGTGAGTACCTGTGCTGTTGTATCGGCTTCCATGCTACGTGTTATTGTCCCCATGTCCGTTGGTCCCGTGAGTACCTGTGCTGTTGTATCGGCTTCCATGCTACGTTTTATTGTTACCATGTCCCTTGGTCCCGTGAGTACCTGTGCTGTTGTGTCGGCTTCCATGCTACGTGTTATTGTCCCCATGTCCGTTGGTACAGTGAGTACCTGTGCTGTTGTATCGGCTTCCATGCTACGTTTTATTGTTACCATGTCCGTTGGTACAGTGAGTACCTGTGCTGTTGTATCGGCTTCCATGCTACGTTTTATTGTTACCATGTCCCTTGGTCCCGTGAGTACCTGTGCTGTTGTGTCGGCTTCCATGCTACGTTTTATTGTTACCATGTCCGTTGGTACAGTGAGTACCTGTGCTGTTGTGTCGGCTTCCATGCTACGTTTTATTGTCCCCATGTCCCTTGGTCCTGTGAGTACCTGTGCTGTTGTATCGGCTTCCATGCTACGTGTTATTGTCCCCATGTCCGTTGGTCCCGTGAGTACCTGTGCTGTTGTATCGGCTTCCATGCTACGTGTTATTGTTACCATGTCCCTGACCCCTGATTAAATATTTGATTAATCACATTTTTGGGGGTACATTTTTTATAAATATTAAAATACCTTTCACATTAATGACAGGATGCATAAAAGTAAAACGAGAAGATGCTGAATATCCCTTTGAGCGTCGTGGTGAAGTTATTACTAACACTTTAAGATGGTGTACCAATACACCCAGTCACTACATAGATACAGGCGTCCTTCCTAACTCAGTTGCCGGAGAGGAAAGAAACCGCTCAGGGATTTCACCATGAGGCCAATGGGTGATTTTTAGAACAGTTACAGAGTTCAATGGTTGTAGGAGAAAACTCAGGTTGGATCAACAACATTGTAGTTACTTCACAATACTAACCTAAATGACAGACTGAAAAGAAGGACAGCTGTACAGAATACAAATACTCCAAAACATGCATCCTGTTTGCAACAAGGCACATAAGTAATACTGCAAGAAATGTGGCTTAGAAATGTACTTTATGGCCTAAATACAAAATGTTATGTCTGAGGCAAATCCAACATAACATATCGCTGAGTACCACTCTTCATATTTTCAAGCATGTTGGTGGCTACATCATGTTATGGGTATGCTTGCCATTGGCAAGAACTAGGGAGTTTTTCAGCATGAAAAAAAAATGGAAGATAGCTATAAGCACAGGCAAAATCCTAGAGGAAAACCTGGTTTAATCTGCTTTCAAACAGACACTGAGAGATTAATTCACCTTTCAGCAGGACAATAACCTAAAACACAAGGCCAAATATTCACTGGAGTTGTTTTTAAGATGACGTAGAATGTTCCTGATCGGACTAGTTTTAGTTTTGACTTAAATCGGCTTGAAAATCTATGGCAAGACTTGAAAATTACTGTCTAGCAATGATCAACAATCAATTTGACAGAGCTTGAAGAATTATTAAATAAATCATGGGCAAATACTGTACAATCCAGGTGTGCAAAGCTTTAAGAGACTTACCCAGAAAGACTCACAGCTCTTTGAGAGACTTACCCAGAAAGACTCACAGCTCTAATAGCTGCCAAGGGTTTTTCTACAAAGGATTTATTCAGGGGTGTGAATACGTATGTAATTAAGATATTTCTGTATATATATATATATATATATATATTTTTTTTACAAAAATACTTACATACATGCTTTGTCTTTGTCATTATGGCCAAATTGAAAAGACTAACTCTGATTTTATGATTTTATGTGGCATGTATCATTCCTTCATTTGACATCCTAAAAGATCATTGTCCGTTTCATTTAGACTCCCCCCAAATGGAGCCTGTTAACAGATTGTGTGAATTTGAGGAGGAATGGCGTCACTGACATAAAGTCAACATCCATTCCCTTCAACACGCCATAATGACAAACACGGGACACCACTGCCGTTGCATTGGTGCCAGGTACTATTGTGTAATGACCAGCTTACTCAGCAGGCTCGTTGAGCCTTCGATATCGCATAATGTGATTTATCTGTCCAACACTGTACCTTCACTAGGTCTAGATAGCCCTCTCAGACTAGAAAACGATTGTCGCTAGACTAGAACAACGTTATGTAGGCTTTTTACTCTGTACTCTAGTATCAAATCACCTACTAAGCTACCTGAGTGTGCAGCACTCACCCACTACGTTGTTTTCACTTTCGTTGTTGTAATTAATATCTTGCTCCTTTCTAGTTTCACAGTTTTATAGAACCCCCCCAAAAAAGTGAAAATGCTACATTTGATTTCCATACCGACCACTCATAGTGGCTGTGTCATGATTCTAAGAAAAGAATGATTGAGATAAGATTGAATTAACCAAAGGATCTAGTCATGCAATGATGATGACGATGTGACTGCTTCCTAATTAAGTGTTATTGTTTACAGTTGTCAGTGAGCAGAGGCAACGCAGCCTGTACCCAGGCAGCCTGTACCCAGGCAGCCTGTACCCAGGCAGCCTGTACCCAGGCAGCCTGTACCCAGGCAGCCTGTACCCAGGCAGCCTGTACCCAGGCCAGACCTGCGTTCAAACAAGCATTTGTTTCCTTTCAAACTCTTTTCAGCATTTCATTGAGCCTGCCTGGAGAGCCAGATGGGTGGGGTTTGCACTTTTGGGATTATTCCAATGATTCCATCGCGTCAGGCAAGTTCAATCAAGCGCTGATAAAGTCTACAAAAAAGAAAAACAAATTATAGTTGAACCCAGGTCTGATTGAGCCCAGGTGGCAGCTAGGCACATGCCCAAACCACAGACTTTGACACCCTCCTTATTCATTGTCATGCAGATGTTGGTACTTCACATTTAAAACCACTTAATTACTTTGTCATTCCAGTGCTGCATTCATTGTAATACCCTTTCACACATTTACATAAGGTATATTATGCTAATTAGGGTAACATTTGAGTAGAATCAACATGATTGTGATTAGAGTAAACCATGTTGCTTTGCGCACGTTGCTGATAATACTGCGTGTGTTATTTCATCAAGGCAATTTGAATGTACGTTTCAGGAATTCAGTCATGCATCTGCCTTTGAACATGTTGGTTTATGTCCCAAATGGCACCCTATTCCCTTTATAGTGCACTACCTTGGATATAGTGCACTACTTTGGATATAGTGCACTACTTTGGATATAGTGCATTACTTTGGATAAAGTGCACTACTTTGGATATAGTGCACTACTTTGAATATAGTGCACTACTTTGGATATAGTGCACTAATTTGGATATAGTGCACTACTTTGGATATAGCGCACTACTTTGGATATAGTGCACTACTTTGGACTAGAGCCCTATGGGACCTGGTCAAAATTAGCACACTATTAATAAGGGAGTAGGGTACTATTTGGGACACACACATTGAATTAACTAGACGAGAGAAGGGTTTAAAGTTTGTTTAGTCTATTGTAGCTCGCGGTGGTGTAATGGAAGGTTGGTGGTCTATGGTTCAACTTTAGACTGGATTCTAGCTTTATCTCTGTATATTATTAAGACCAAGGCAGGAACTCAGAGTACACTTTAAAGCCACAGTACTGAGTTTGTGTTTCAGCTTGTATACCATTCATTTGGAAAGGGTCATTGAACTGCGGGAGATATCCCAGATTGTGCCTTCAAACAGACACAGAGAAAGGTGTCTGTCACCACGTTTTTCTTCTGGTGAGTCGTTTCCCCTCCACTGTGGATCTGGTGTGTATTCCGATTGACACTCGTATATCCTATGTAGTCCACAGTGGGCCCTGGTCAGAAGTAGTGCACGGTGAGCCCTGGTCAGAAGTAGTGCACGGTGGGCCCTGGTCAGAAGTAGTGCTCGGTGGGCCCTGGTCAGAAGTAGTGCTCGGTGGGCCCTGGTCAGAAGTAGTGCTTGGTGGGCCCTGGTCAGAAGTAGTGCTCGGTGGGCCCTGGTCAGAAGTAGTGCTCGGTGGGCCCTGGTCAGAAGTAGTACCATTGTGCATGTACAGTATGTGTGTTCTGTAACAGCACCAGTAGAACGAAATTGATTCCAAAATAGCCTATACCCTGTCTATCATCAATCAAAGTAATTTTTCTCTTATTGACCAAAGCCAGGAAAAAGGCCAACCTCTCTCTGTCTTTTTGAGTGAAATTGTCGTTTTCAGTATAATGCTTAATTTTCCCCGTTAGACAGGATTCAGAAGCTTTTTAAAAAGTTGCACTAAAATGGCCTTTACTATAAATACGGCATCAAAACCCTTTTAGTTTCTATTGAGCTGCTCTTCTCCCTCAGCCTTTTAGAAGCTGATGTTCTCCCTCAGCCTTTTAGAAGCTGATGTTCTCCCTCAGCCTTTTAGAAGCTGGTGTTCTCCCTCAGCCTTTTAGAAGCTGATGTTCTCCCTCAGCCTTTTAGAAGCTGATGTTCTCCCTCAGCCTTTTAGAAGCTGGTGTTCTCCCTCAGCCTTTTAGAAGCTGATGTTCTCCCTCAGCCTTTTAGAAGCTGGTGTTCTCCCTCAGCCTTTTAGAAGCTGATGTTCTCCCTCAGCCTTTTAGAAGCTGATGTTCTCCCTCAGCCTTTTAGAAGCTGGTGTTCTCCCTCAGCCTTTTAGAAGCTGATGTTCTCCCTCAGCCTTTTAGAAGCTGGTGTTCTCCCTCAGCCTTTTAGAAGCTGATGTTCTCCCTCAGCCTTTTAGAAGCTGGTGTTCTCCCTCAGCCTTTTAGAAGCTGCTCTTCTCCCTCAGCCTTTTAGAAGCTGCTCTTCTCCCTCAGCATTTTAGAAGCTGCTCTTCTCCCTCAGCCGTTCAGAAGCTGGTGTTCTCCCTCAGCCTTTTAGAAGCTGCTCTTCTCCCTCAGCCTTTTAGAAGCTGGTGTTCTCCCTCAGCCTTTTAGAAGCTGCTCTTCTCCCTCAGCCTTTTAGAAGCTGGTGTTCTCCCTCAGCCTTTTAGAAGCTGGTGTTCTCCCTCAGCCTTTTAGAAGCTGCTCTTCTCCCTCAGCCTTTTAGAAGCTGGTGTTCTCCCTCAGCCTTTTATAAGCTGGTGTTCTCCCTCAGCCTTTTAGAAGCTGCTCTTCTCCCTCAGCCTTTTAGAAGCTGGTGTTCTCCCTCAGCCTTTTATAAGCTGGTGTTCTCCCTCAGCCTTTTAGAAGCTGGTGTTCTCCCTCAGCCTTTTATAAGATGCCTCTTTTATGGGTCATCACCCTGCCACCAGTTTATTTTCTTATTTTTATCTGTGTCTGCATGGTCTGACAAAGCCAGCATGTTATCCATTTAGCTTTTGCCTGTTGGCCTTCTCTCTTGCTTGACCCTGAAGTACATAGAAGTAATAATATATGCCATTTAGCTGACGCTTTTATCCAAAGCGACTTACAGTCATGTGTGCATACATTCTACGTAATGACATCACCAAGCACCACAGCCTATGTGTAAGTAATTATAGCAGATTGTCAAATGAGGAAAGGAAGGAAGGAAGGAGGAAAGGAAGCTTTGCAGCTCCAATTAGTTGCTCCTTATTCTCTTTCATCTGTCAGTGGGGTGTATAGAGGCTAACCTCTTCTGTCCTGTCCAAGGCCAACGAGCTAGAGAGAGCGAGAGAGGGGAGAGAGAGCGATAGAGAGAAAAGGGGGAGATTGGGAGAGAGAGAGATTTGGTATTTTTGTATTTATTGTGGATCCCCATTAGCTGTTGCCAAGGCAAAATTAAGGCAGCTGACCTATCCTTAACCCCTATCTCTGACCATTCCTTGACCCCTATCCCTATCCCTGGCCCTTCCTTAAACCCTATCCCTGAACCTTCCTTAACCCCTATCCCTGACACATCCTTAACCCATATCCCTATCCCTGGCCATTCCTTAACCCCTATCCCTGACCCTTCCTTAACCCCTATCCCTGACCCTTCCTTAACCCCTATCCCTGAACATTCCTTAACCCCTACCCCTGACCATTCCTTAACCCCTACCCTTGGTCATTCCTTAACCCCTATCCCTGACCCTTCCTTAACCCCTATCCCTGACCATTCCTTAACCCCTTCCCTGACCCTTCTTTAACCCCTATCCCTGACCATTCCGTAACCCCTATCCCTGACCATTCCTTAACCCCTATCCCTGACCATTCCTTAACCCCTATCCCTGACCCATCCTTAACCCCTATCCCTGACCGTTCCTTAACCCCTATCCCTGGCCATTCCTTAACCCCTATCCCTGGCCATTCCTTAACCCCTATCCCTGGCCCTTCTTTAACCCCTATCCCTGACCCTTCCTTAACCCCTATCCATGACCCGTTCTTAACCCCTATCCATGACCCGTCCTTAACCCCTATCCCGACCATTCCTTAACCCCTATCCCTGACCATTCCTTAACCCCTATCCCTGACCATTCCTTAACCCCTATCCCTGACCATTCCTTAACCCCTATCCCTGACCCTTCCTTAACCCCTATCCCTGACCCTTCCTTAACCCCTACCCCTGACCATTCCTTAACCCCTACCCCTGGCCATTCCTTAACCCCTATCCCTGACCCATCCTTAACCCCTATCCCTGACCATTCCTTAACCCCTATCCCTGGCCATTCCTAAACCCTTATCCCTGACCCTTCTTTAACCCCTATCCCTGACCCTTAATAAAATCCCTATCCATGACCCGTCCTTAACCCCTATCCATGACCCGTCCTTAACCCCTATCCCCAACCATTCCTTAACCCCTATCCCTGACCATTACTTAACCCCTTTCCCTGGCCATTCCTTAACCCCTATCCCTGACCATTCCTTAACCCCTATCCCTAACCATTCCTTAACCCCTATCCCTGACCATTCCTTAACCCCTATCCCTGACCATTCTTTAACCCTTACCCCTGACCATTCCTTAACCCCTACCCCTGGAAATTCCTTAACCCCTATCCCTGACCATTCCTTAAACCCTATCCCTATCCCTGGCCATTCCTTAACCCCTATCCCTGACCATTCTTTAACCCTATCCCTGACTATTCCTTAACCCCTACCCTGGCTATTTCCTTAACCCCTATCCCTGACTATTTCCTTAACCCTATCCCTATCCCTGGCCATTTCCTTAACCCCTATCCCTGGCTATTCCTTAACCCCCTATCCTGACTATTCCTTAACCCTATCCTATCCCTGGCCATTCCTTAACCCCTATCCCTGGCCATTCCTTAACTGCTATCCCTGACCATTCCTTAACCCCTACCCCTGACCCATCCTTAACCCCTATCCCCGACCATTCCTATCCCTGGCCATTCCTTAACCCCTATCCCTGACCATTCCTTAAACCCTATCCCTGGCCATTCCTTAACCCCTATCCCTAACCATTCCTTAACCCCTATCCCGACCATTCCTTAACCCCTATCCCTGACCATTCCTTAACCCCTATCCCTGACCATTCCTTAACCCCTACCTCTGACCATTCCTTAACCCCTACCCCTGGCCATTCCTTAACCTTAACCCCTATCCCTGGCCATTCCTTAACCCCTATCACTGACCATTCCTTAACCCCTATCCCTGGCCATTCCTTAACCGCTACCCCTGGCCATTCCTTAACCCCTATCCCTATCCCTGACCATTCCTTAACCCCTACCCCTGACCCATCCTTAACCCCTATCCCTATCCCTGGCCATTCCTTAACCCCTATCCCTGACCATTCCTTAACCCCTATCCCTGACCATTCCTATCCCTGGCCATTCCTTAACCCCTATCCCTGACCATTCCTTAACCCCTATCACTGGCCATTCCTTAACCCCTATCCCTGACTATTCCTTAACCCCTATCCCTGACCTATTCTTAACCCCTATCCCTGGCTATTTTTCCTTAACCCTATCCCTGATCATTTTAACCCCTATCCCTGGCCATTCCTTAAACCCTATCCCTGACCATTCCTTAACCCCTATCCCTGACTATTCCTTAACCCTTATCCCTGACTATTTCCTTAACCCCTATCCCTATTATTCCTTAACCCCTATCCCTGGCTATTCCTTAACCCCTATATCCTGGCTATTCCTTAATCCCCTATCCTGACTATTTCCTTAACCCCTATCCCTGACCATTTTAACCCCTATCCCTGACTATTCCTTAACCCCTATCCCTGACTATTCCTTAACCCCTATCCCTGACTATTCCTTAACCCCTATCCCTGACCATTCCTTAATCCCCTGACTATTTATCCCTATCTGACTATTCCTTAACCCCTATCCCTGACTATTCCTTAACCCCTATCCCTGGCCATTCCTTAACCCCTATCCCTGACCCATTCCTTAACCCCTATCCCTGACCATTCCTTAACCCTATCCATGACCTATTCTTAGCCCCTATCCATGACCTATTCCTTAACTCCCCCTATCCCTGACCATTCCTTAACCCCTTTATCCCTGACTATTCCTTAACCCCTTCCCTTAACCCCTATCCCTATTTAACCCCTATCCCTGGCTATTCCTTAACCCTATCCCTGCCATTTCTTAACCCCTATCCCTGACCATTCCTTAACCCCTATCCCTGACTATTCCTTAACCCCTATCCCTATCTCCTAACTATTCCTTAACCCCTATCCTAACTATTCCTTAATCCCTATCCCTGACTATTCCTTAACCCTATCCTGACTATTCCTTAACCCCTATCCCTGACTATTCCTTATTCCCTATCCTGACTATTTTAAATCCCTATCCCTGACTATTCGTTTTCTACCCCTATCCTATAACCCCTATCCCTGCTATTTTAACCCCTATCCTGACTATTCTTAACTATCCCTGGCTATTCCCCACTCCCTGGCTATTCCTTAACCTTATCCCTATCCCTGACCATTCCTTAACCCCTACCCCTGACCCATCCTCAACCCCTATCCCTGACCATTCCTTAACCCCTATCCCTGACCATTCCTTAACCCCTATCCCTGGCCATTCCTTAACCCCTACCCCTGGCCATTCCTTAACCCCGATTCCTATCCCTGGCCATTCCTTAACCCCTATCCCTGACCATTCCTTAACCCCTATCCCTGAACCTTCCTTAACCCCTATCCCTGACCATTCCTATCCCTGGCCATTCCTTAACCCCTATCCCTGACCATTAACCCCTATTGGCCCCTATCCCTGACCATCCTTAACCCCTATCCCTTAATAACCCCTATCCCTGGCCATTCCTTAACCCCTATCCCTGGCCATTCCTTAACCCCTATCCCTGACCATTCCTTAACCCCTATCCATGGCTATTCCTTAACCCCTATCCCTGACTATTCTTAACCCCTATCCCTGACCATTCCTTAACCCCTATCCCTGACTATTCTTAACTATCCCTATCCCTGACCATTCCTTAACCCCTATCCCTGACCTTTCCTTAACCCCTATCCCTGACCATTCCTTAACCCCCTATCCCTGACCATTCCTTAACCCCTATCCCTGACCATTCCTTAACCCTATCCCTGGCTATTTTAACCCCTATCCTGACCCCTATTTTAACCTTTATCCTGACTATTCTTTAACCCTCTATCCCTGACTATTCCTTAACCCTTATCCTGACTATCTTTAACCCCTATCCCTGACCATTCTAAAATCCTATCCATGATTCCTTAACCCCTATCCTGACTTAACCCCTATCCCTGACCATTCCTTAACCCCTATCCCTGACCATTCCTTAACCCTATCCCTGACCATTCCTTAACCCCTATCCCTGACTATTCCTTAACCCCTATCCCTGACCATTCCTTAACCCCTATCCCTGACCATTCCTTAACCCCTATCCCTGACCATTCTTTAACCCTATCCTGACTATTCCTTAACCCCTATCCCTGGCTATTCCTTAACCCTTTATCCTGACTATTCTTAACCCCTATCCCTATCCCTGGCCATTCCTTAACCCCTATCCCTGACTATTTTTAACCCTTACCCCTGACCTATTCCCTAACCCCTACCCCTGGACTATTCCTTAACCCCTATCCCTATTCTTTAACCCTATCCCTGACTATTCCTTAACCCCTATCCCTGACTATTCTTAACCTATTTCTGACTATTCCCTGACCCTAACCCTATCCCTGACTATTTCCTTAATCCCTTTATCTATCCTGACTATTCCTTAACCCCTATCCTGACTATTCTTAACCCCTATCCCTGACTATTTCCTTAACCCCTATCCCTGACCATTATTTAACCCCTATCCCTGACTATTTTAACCCTATCCCTGACCATTCCTTAACCCTATCCACTATTCCTTAACCCCTATCCCTGACCATTCCTTAACCCCTATCCTGACCATTCCTTAACCCCTATCTCTGACCATTCCTTAACCCTATCCCTGGACTATTCTTAACTCCTTATCCTGGCTATTCCTTAACCCTATCCCTGGCTATTCCTTAACCTATCCCTATCCCTGACTATCTGACTATTTCCTTAACCCTATCCCTGGCCATTCCTTAACCCCTATCCCTGGCTATTCCTTAACCTATCCTATCCTGAATTCCTTATCCCTATCCCTGATTCTCCTTAACCCCTGACTATTCCTTAACCCCTATCCCCCTTTCTTAAGCCCTTGTCTGACTATTTTTAACCCCTATCCCTGACTATTCCTTAACCCTATCCCTGACTATTTTTAACCCCTATCCCTGACTATTCCTTAACCCCTATCCCTGACTATTCTTAACCCCTATCCTGGCTATTCTTAACCCCTATCCTGGCTATTCCTTAACCCCTATCCCTGACCATTTTAACCCCTATCCCTGGCCATTCTTAACCCTATCCCTGACCATTCTTAACCCCTATCCCTGACCATTCCTTAACCCCTACCCTGGCCATTCCTTAACCCCTATCCCTGACCATTCCTTAACCCCTATCCCTGACCATTCCTTAACCCCTATCCCTGGCCATTCCTTAACCCCTATCCCTGACCATTCCTTAACCCCTATCCCTGACCATTCCTTAACCCCTATCCCTGACCATTCCTTAACCCCTATCCCTGACCATTCCTTAACCCCTATCCCTGCCATTCCTTAACCCCTATCCCTGACCATTCCTTAACCCCTATCCCTGACCATTCCTTAACCCCTATCCCTGACCATTCCTTAACCCCTATCCCTGACCATTCCTTAACCCCTATCCCTGACCATTCCTTAACCCCTATCCCTGACCATTCCTTAACCCCTATCCTGATTCCTTAACCCCTATCCTGACCATTCCTTAACCCTATCCTGACCATTCCTTAACTCCTATCCAACCATTCCTTAACCCCTATCCCTGACCATTCCTTAACCCTATCCTGGCCATTCCTTAACCCCTATCCCTGGCTATTTCCTTAACCCTATCCCTGACCATTCCTTAACCCCTATTAACCCCTGACCTATTCCTTAACCCCTATCCTGACTATTTTAACCCCTATCCTGACCATTCCTTAACCCCTATCCTGACCATTCCTTAACCCCTATCCCTGACCCTTTTCTTAACCCCTATCCCTGCCATTCCTTAACCCCTACCCCTGGTTATTTTTAACCCCTATCCTGACTATTTCCTTAACCCCTATCCCCTGGCTATTTCTTAACCCTATCCTGACTATTTCCTTAGCCCTATCCCTGGCTATTCCTATCCCTATCCTGACCATTCCTTAACCCCTATCCCTGACCATTCCTTAACCCCTATCCCTGGACCATTCCTTAACCCTATCCTGGCCATCCTTAACCCCCCTATCCCTGACCATTCCTTAACCCCTATCCCTGACTATTCCTTAACCCCTATCCCTGACCATTCCTTAACCCCTATCCCTGACTATTCCTTAACCCCTACCCCCTGGCCATTCCTTAACCCCTACCCTGACTATTCCTTAACCCCTATCCCTGACTATTCCTTAACTCCTATCCCTGACCATTCCTTAACCCCTATCCCTGGTTAATTCCTTAACCCCTATCCCTGACCATTCCTTAACCCTATCCTGACCATTCCTTAACCCCTATCCTGGCTATTCCTTAACCCCTATCCCTGACTATTTTCCCTATCCCCTATTTCCTTTAACCCCCCCTATCCTGACCATTCCTTAACCCCTATCCTGACCATTTCTTAACCCTATCCTGACCTATCCCTGGCCATTCCTAACCCTATCCCTGACCATTCCTTAACCCCTATCCCTTGACTATTCTTAACCCTATCCTGACCATTCCTTGGCCCTATCCTGAGTATTCCTTAACCCCTATCCCTGACCATTCCTTAACCCCTATCCTGACTATTCCTTAACCCCTATCCCTGACTATTCTTAACCCCTATCCCTGACTATTCCTTAACCCCTATCCTGACTATTCCTTAACCCTGGTTGTTCTATCCTATCCTGCTATTCCTTAACCCCTATCCCTGACCGTTTCCTTAACCCCTATCCTGACCTATTCCTTACCTAATCCTATCCTGACGTTTCCTTAGCCCCTATCCCTGACTATTCCTTAACCCTATCCCTGACTATTTCCTTAACCCCTATCCTGACCCCGTTTCCTTTTCCCCTACCCTTGCCTATTTCTTAACCCTATCCTGACCTATTCCTTAACCCTATCCCTGACTATTCCTTAACCCCTATCCCTGACTATTCCTTAACCCTATCCTGGCTATTCCTTAACCCCTATCCCTGGCTATTCCTTAACCCCTATCCCTGACTATTCCTTAACCCCTATCCCTGACTATTCCTTAGCCCTATCCCTGACTATTCCTTAACCCCTATCCTGACTATTCGTTACCCCCATTTAACCCCTATCCCTGACCATTAACCCCTATCCTGGCTATTCCTTACCCCTATCCCTGACCGTTTCCTTAGCCTATCCCTGGCCATTCCTAACCCTATCCTGACCATTCCTTAACCCCTATCCTGACCATTCCTTAACCCCTATCCTGACCGTTCCTTAACCCTATCCCTGACCGTTCCTTAACCCCTATCCCCTGACCATTCCTTAACCCCTATCCCTGACCATTCCTTAACCCCTATCCTGACCATTCCTTAACCCCTATCCCTGACCATTCCTTAACCCCTATCCCTGGCCATTCCTTAACCCCTACCCCTATCCGTAACCGTTTCCTTAGCCTATCTATCCCTGGACCATTCCTTAACCCCTATCCCTGACCATTCCTTAACCCCTATCCCTGACGTTTCCTTAACCCCTATCCTGACCGTTCCTTAACCCTATCCCTGACCATTCCTTAACCCCTATCCCTGACCCCTATCCCTGACCATTCCTTAACCCCTATCCTGACCGTTCTAACCCCTATCCCTGGCCATTCCTACCCCTATCCTGACCATTCCTTAACCCCTATCCTGACCGTTCCTTAACCCCTATCCCTGACTATTCCTTGGCCCTATCCTGACCGTTTCCTTAACCCCTATAACCCTGACCATTCCTTAACCCCTATCCTGACTATTTAACCCTATCCCTGACTATTCCTTAAGCCCTATCCTGACCATTCCTTAACCCTATCCCTGACCATTCCTTAACCCCCTATCCTGACCCTTTCCTTAACCCCTATCCCTGACCATTCCTTAACCCCTATCCCTGATCCCTGGTTTCCTTAGCCCTATCCTGACCATTCCTTAACCCCTGCCCTGACCGTTCCTTAACCCCTATCCCTGACCGTTTCCTTAACCCCTATCCTGACCGTTCCTTAGCCCTATCCTGACCTATTCCTTAACCCCTATCCTGGCCGTTCCTTAACCCTACCCTGACTATTCCTTAATCCCTATCCTGACCGTTCCTTAGCCCCTATCCTATCCCTATTCCTTAGCCCTATCTATCCTGACCATTCCTTAACCCTATCCCTGACCATTCCTTAACCCCTATCCCTGACTATTCCTTAACCCCTATCCTGACCGTTCTTAACCCCTATCCCCTGATTTCCTTAACCCCTATCCCTGACCATTCCTTAACCCCCTATCCCCTGGCCATTCCTTAACCCCTATCCTGACCGTTTTCCTTAACCCCTATCCTGACCGTTCCTTAACCCCTATCCCTATTCCTTTAACCCCTACCCCTGACCGTTCCTTGGCCCTATCCCTGACCGTTTCCTTAACCCCTATCCTGACCTATTTCCTTAACCCCTATCCTGACCGTTTCCTTAGCCCTAGCCCTACCATCCTGCTATTCCTAATCCCTATCCTGACCATTCCTTAGCCCCTATCCTGACCATTTCCTTGGCCCTATCCTGGCCAGTTCCTTAACCCTATCCCTGACCAGTTTCTGGCCCTATCCTGACCGTTCCTTAGCCCCTATCCCTGGCCATTCCTTAACCCCTATCCTGGCCGTTTCCTTGGCCCTATCCTGGCTATTCCTTGGCCCTATCCTGACCGTTTCCTAACCCCTATCCCTGACCAGTTCCTTAACCCCTACCCCTGGCCATTCCTTAACCCCTATCCTGACCGTTTCCTAACCCTACCCTATTATTCCTTAGCCCCTATCCTGACCGTTCCTTAACCCCTATCCTGACCGTTTCCTTGGCCCTATCCCTGGCCGTTTCCTTCAACCCCTATCCTGACCATTCCTTAACCCCTATCCTGACCATTCCTTAACCCCTATCCTGATCCGTTTTCCTTGCCCCTATCCTGACCGTTTCCTTAACCCCTATCCTGGCTATTTCCTTAAGCCCTATCCTGACCGTTTCCTTAGCCCCTATCCCTGGCCGTTCCTTAACCCCTATCCTGACCATTTCAGCCCTATCCTGACCGTTTCCTTAGCCCTATCCTGACCGTTTCCTTAACCCCTATCCTGACTATTTCCTTACCCCCTATCCTGACCATTTCCTTGGCCCTATCCCTGACCGTTTCCTTAACCCCTATCCTATCCTGGCCATTCCTTAGCCCCTATCCTGACCGTTCCTTAACCCTATCCTGGCCGTTTCCTTAACCCTATCCTGACCGTTCCTTAACCCTATCCTGACCGTTTCCTTAACCCCCCTATCCCTGGCCGTTTTAACCCCTATCCCTGACCGTTTCCTTAACCCCCTATCCCTGACCATTTCCTTAACCCCTATCCCTGACCGTTTCCTTAGCCCTATCCTGACCGTTTCCTTAACCCCTATCCCTGACCGTTCCTTAACCCCTATCCTGACCGTTTCCTTAACCCTATCCCTGACCATTCCTTACCCCCTATCCTGACCATTCCTTAACCCCTCCCTGACCGTTTCCTTAACCCTATCCCTGACCATTCCTTAACCCTATCCTGGCCGTTTCTTACCCCTATCCTGACCGTTTCCTTAACCCTATCCTGACTATTCCTTAACCCCTATCCCTGACCGTTTCCTTAACCCCTATCCTGGCCGTTTCCTTAACCCTATCCCTGACCATTCCTTAACCCCTATCCTGACCATTCCTTAACCCTATCCCTGACCGTTTTCCCCTATCCTGGCTTTCCTTGAACCCCTATCCTGACCGTTCCTTAACCCTGATCCTGACCATTCCTTCACAACCCCTATCCCTGACCGTTTCCTTAACCCCTATCCTGGCCGTTTCCTTAACTATCCCTGGCCATTCCTTAACCCCTATCCCTGACCATTCCTTAACCCCTATCCTGACCATTCCTTAACCCCTATCCCTATCCCTGGCCATTCCTTAACCCCTATCCCTGACCATTCCTTAACCCCTATCCCTGACCATTCCTTAACCCCTATCCCTGACCATTCCTTAACCCCTATCCCTGACCATTCCTTAACCCCTATCCCTGACCATTCCTTAACCCCTATCCCTGGCCATTCCTTAACCCCTATCCCTGGCCATTCCTTAACCCCTATCCCTGACCATTCCTTAACCCCTACCCCTGACCATTCCTTAACCCTATCCTATCCTGACCGTTTCCTTAACCCCTACCCCTGACCGTTTCCTTACCCCTATCCTGACCGTTGCCAACCCTATCCTGACCGTTTCCTTATCCCCTATCCCTGCCATTTCTAACCCCTATCCTGACCGTTCTTTAACCCCTATCCCTGATATTTCCTTAAGCCCCTATCCTGACCGTTTCCTTGCCCCTATCCTGGCCGTTCCTTAACCCCTATCCTGACCGTTTCCTTAACCCCTATCCTGACCATTCCTTAACCCCTATCCTGACCGTTTCCTTAACCCCTATCCTGACCGTTTCCTTAGCCCCTATCCCTGACCCTTCCTTAACCCCTATCCCTATCCCGCCATTCCTTAACCCCTATCCCTGGCCGTTCCTTAATCCCTACCCTCCTGACAGTTCCTTAACCCCTATCCCTATCCTGACTTTCCTTAACCCCTATCCTGAACGTTCCTTAAGCCCTATCCTGACCGTTCCTTACCCTATCCTGACCGTTTCCTTAACCCTATCCTGACCGTTCCTTACCCCTACCCCTGACCGTTTCCTTAGCCCTATCCTGATCCTGGCCGTTTCCTTAACCCCCTATCACTGACCATTCCTTAACCCTATCCTGACCGTTTCCTTACCCCTATCCTGACGTTTCCAAAAACCCTACCCTGACCGTTTCCTTAACCCCTATCCTGACCGTTTCCTTATACCCTATCCTGACCGTTTCCTAACCCTATCCCTGACCGTTTTAACCCCTATCCTGACCGTTCAAGCCCTATCCTGACCATTCCTTAGCCCCTATCCCTGGCCGTTTCCTTAACCCTATCCTGACCGTTTTCTTAACCCTATCCTGACCGTTTCCTTAACCCTAATCCTGGCCGTTTCCTTAACCCCTATCCTGGCCGTTCCTTAGGCCCTATCCTGGCCGTTTCCTTAAGCCCCCTATCCTGACCGTTTTCCTTACCCCTATCCCTGCCGTTCCTTAGCCCTATCCTGACCGTTCCTTAACCCCTATCCTGGCCGTTCCTTAACCCCTATCCCTGACCATTTCCTTAGCCCTATCCCTGACCGTTCCTTAACCCTATCCTGACCGTTCCTTAACCCTACCCTGGCCGTTCCTAACCCCTATCCTGACCGTTCCTTAACCCTATCCTGACCGTTCCTTAACCCTATCCTGACCGTTTCCTTAACCCCTATCCTGACCAGTTCCTTAACCCCTATCCCTGACCGTTTTCTTAACCCCTATCCTGACCGTTTCCTTAACCCTATCCTGACCGTTCAGCCAACCCCTATCCTGACCGTTCCTTAGCCCCTATCCTGACCGTTCCTTCAGCCCTATCCTGGCCCGTTTCCTTAACCCCTATCCTGGCCGTTCCTTAACCCTATCCTGATTATTCCTTAACCCTATCCTGATTTCCTTAGCCCTATCCTGACCGTTTCCTTAAGCCCCTATCCTGACCGTTTCTTAACCCTATCCTGACCGTTTCCTTAGCCCTATCCTGACCATTCCTTGGCCCCTATGCCTGACCGTTTCCTTAGCCCTGCCCCCTGACCGTTTCCTTAGCCCTATCCCTGACCGTTTCCTTGGCCCTATCCTATCCTGACCGTTTCCTTAACCCCTATCCTGACCGTTCCTTGGCCCTATCCTGGCCGTTCCTTAGCCCTATCCTGACCGTTTCCTTAGCCCCTATCCCTGACTATTCCTTAGCCCCTATCCTGACCGTTTTAACCCCTAACCCTATCCTGACCGTTCCTTAACCCTATCCTGACCGTTTCCTTAGCCCCTATCCTGATAGTTCCTTAGCCCTATCCTGACCGTTTTCCTTAGCCCTATCCCTGACCGTTCCTTAACCCTATCCCTGGCTTTCCTTAGCCCTATCCTGACCGTTTTCGTAGCCCTATCCTGACCGTTCTTAGCCCTATCCTGACCGTTCCTTAGCCCTATCCTGGCCGTTTCCTTAGCCCCTATCCTGACCGTTCCTTAGCCCCCTATCCTGACCGTTTCCTTGGCCCCTATCCCTGCAGTTCCCTTAACCCTATCCCTGACCGTTCCTTAGCCCTATCCTGACCGTTTCCTTTAGCCCTATCCTGACCGTTTTCCTTAACCCTATCCTGACCATTTCCTTAACCCCTATCCTGGCCGTTTCCTTAAGCCCCTATCCTGACCGTTCCTTAGCCCTATCCTGACCGTTTCCTTCAACCCTATCCTGACCGTTTCCTTAACCCTATCCTGACCGTTCTTGGCCCCTATCCTGACCGTTCCAACCCCTATCCTGACCGTTCCTTAACCCTATCCTGACCGTTTCCTTAGCCCTATCCCTGACCGTTTCCTTAGCCCCTATCCTGACCGTTTCTTAGCCCCCTGTTTCCTTAGCCCTATCCTGGCCGTTCCTTAACCCCTATCCTGACCGTTCCTTAACCCCTATCCTGACCATTCTTAACCCTATCCTGACCGTTTCCTTAACCCTATCTATCCCTGACCGTTCCTTAACCCCTATCCCTGACCGTTCCTTAACCCCCTATCCCTGATTCCTTAGCCCCTATCCTGGCCGTTCCTTAACCCCCTATCTGACCGTTTTCCTTAACCCCTATCCTGACCGTTTCCTTAGCCCTATCCTGACCGTTTCCTTAACCCCCTATCCTGACCGTTCTTAGCCCCCTATCCATGACCGTTCCTTAACCCCTATCCTGACCGTTCCTTAACCCTATCCTGACCGTTTCCTTACCCCTCCTGGCGTTCCTTAACCCCTATCCTGACCGTTTCCTTAACCCTATCCTGGACCATTCCTTAACCCTATCCCTGACCGTTCGTAACCCCTATCCCTGACCGTTTCCTTAACCCCTATCCTGACCGTTTCCTTAACCCTATCCTGACCGTTCCTTTAACCCCCTATCCCTGACCGTTTTAACCCTATCCTGACCGTTTCCTTAGCCCTACCCTGACCGTTTTAACCCCTGCCCCTGGCCGTTTTCCTTAACCACTATCCTGACCGTTTCTTAACCCCCTATCCTGGCCGTTTCCTGACCCCTATCCTGACCGTTTCCTTAGCCCTATCCTGGCCGTTTCCTAGCCAGCTATCCCCTGGCCGTTCCTTAACCCTATCCTGACCGTTTCCTAACCCCTATCCTGACCGTTTCCTTAGCCTATGCCCTGACCGTTCCTTAAGCCCTATCCTGACCGTTTCCTTAGCCCTATCCTGACCGTTCCTTAACCCCTATCCTGACCGTTCCTTAACCCTATCCTGACCGTTTCCTTAAGCCCTATCCTGACCATTCCTTAACCCTATCCTGACCGTTTCCTTAACCCCTATCTGACCGTTTCCTTAGCCCTATCCTGACCGTTCCTTAACCCCTATCCTGACCGTTTCCTTAGCCCTACCCCTATCCTGGCCGTTTCCTTAGCCCCTGCCCTGACCGTTTCTTAGCCCTATCCTGACCGTTCCTTAACCCAACCCCTATCCCTGGACCGTTTTCCTTGCCCCCTATCCTGACCGTTTCCTTAACCCTATCCCTGACCGTTCCTTAGCCCCTATCCTGACCGTTCCTTAACCCCTATCCTGACCGTTCCTTAGCCCTATCCTGACCGTTTCCTTAACCCCTATCCTGACCGTTTCCTTAACCCTATCCTGACCGTTTCCTTAGCCCCTATCCTGACCGTTCCTTACCCTATCCTGACCGTTCCTTAACCCCTATCCCTGACCGTTTCTTAACCCTATCCTGACCGTTCCTTAACCCTATCCTGACCATTTCCTTAACCCCTATCCTGACCGTTCCTTAGCCCTGCCCCTGACCGTTTCCTTCCCCTACCCTGGCCGTTTCCTTAACCCCTATCCTATCCTTGCTATTTCAACCCCTATCCTGACCGTTTCCTTAACCCTATCCTGACCGTTTCCTTAGCCCTATCCTGACCGTTTCCTTAGCCTACTATCCCTGACCGTTCCTTAGCCCCTATCCTGACCGTTCTTAGCCCTATCCTGACCGTTTTCCTTAGCCCTATCCTGACCGTTTCCTTAACCCTATCCTGGCCGTTCCTTAACCCCTATCCTGACCGTTCCTTATGCCCCTATCCTGACCGTTTCCTTAGCCCTATCCTGACCGTTTCAACCCCTATCCCTGACCGTTTCCTTAACCCTATCCCTGACCATTCCTTAACCCCTATCCTGACCGTTCCTTAACCCTATCCTGACCGTTCCTTAACCCCTATCCTATCCCTGTTTCTTAAGCCCTATCCTGACCGTTCCTTTGCCCTATCCTGACCGTTTCCTTAACCCTATCCTGACCGTTCCTTAGCCCCTATCCTGGCCGTTCCTCAGCCCCCTATCCTGACCGTTTCCTTAACCCCTATCCTGACCGTTCCTTAGCCCTATCCTGACCGTTTCCTTAACCCCTACCCTGACCGTTTCCTTAACCCTATCCTGACCGTTTCCTTAGCCTATCCCTATCCTGACCGTTTTCCTTCTTCTAACCCCTATCCTGACCGTTCTTAACCCTATCCTATCCTGGCCGTTCCTTGCCCCTATCCTGACCGTTCCTTAACCCCTATCCCTGACCGTTCCTTAGCCCTATCCCTGACTATTCGTAACCCCTATCCTGGACCGTTTCCTTAACCCCTATCCTGATTTCCTTAACCCCTATCCCTGACCGTTCCTTAACCCCTATCCCTGACCGTTTCCTTAACCCTATCCCTGGCCCGTTTCGCCCAACCCCTACCCCTGACCGTTCCTTAACCCCTATCCCTGACCGTTTCCTTAGCCCCTATCCTGACCGTTCCTTAACCCCTATCCTGGCCGTTTCCTTAAC
Organism: Oncorhynchus keta; assembly: GCF_023373465.1. Classification (NCBI taxonomy): domain Eukaryota; kingdom Metazoa; phylum Chordata; class Actinopteri; order Salmoniformes; family Salmonidae; genus Oncorhynchus; species Oncorhynchus keta. The sequence continues at coordinate 11,343,702 of NC_068444.1, read as the reverse complement.
CCTATCCTGACCGTTTCCTTAAACCCCTATCCTGACCGTTTCCTTAACCCCTATCCTGACTATTTCCTTAACCCTATCCTGACCGTTCCTTAACCCTATCCTGACCGTTTCCTTAAGCCCTATCCTGACCGTTTCCTTAACCCCTATCCTGACCGTTTCCTTAACCCTATCCTGACCGTTTCCTTAACCCCTATCCTGACCGTTTCCTTAACCCCTATCCTGACCGTTCCTTAACCCCTATCCCTGACCGTTCCTTAACCCCTATCCTGACCGTTTCCTTAACCCCTATCCCTGACCATTCCTTAACCCTATCCCCTGACCGTTCCTTAACCCCTATCCCTGACCGTTCCTTAACCCCTATCCTATCCTTGCCGTTTCCTTAACCCCTATCCTGGCCGTTCCTTAACCCTATCCTGACCGTTCCTTACCCCTATCCCTGACCGTTTCTTTAACCCTATCCTGACCGTTTCCTTAACCCTATCCTGACCGTTCCTTAAGCCCTATCCTGGCCGTTCCTTAGCCCCTATCCCTGACCGTTTCTTAGCTCCTATCCTGGCCGTTTCCTTAACCCCTATCCTGACCGTTTCCTTAATGCCTATCCTGACCGTTTCCTTAACCCTATCCTGACCGTTCCTTAACCCTATCCTGACCGTTTTCCTTAGCCCTATCCTATCCTGGCCGTTCCTTAACCCCTATCCCTGACCGTTTCCTTAACCCCTACCCCTGGCCGTTTCCTTAGCCCTATCCTGACCGTTCCTTAGCCCCTATCCTATCCTGGCCGTTTCCTTAACCCCTATCCTGACCGTTCCTTAGCCCCTATCCTGATGATCCTTAACCCCTATCCTGACCGTTCCTTAACCCCTATCCTGACCAGTTCCTAACCCCTACCCCTACCCCTACCCTGACCATTCCTTAGCCCTATCCTGACCGTTCCTTAACCCCTATCCCTGACCGTTCCTTGGCCCTATCCTGACCGTTCCTTAACCCATGCCCTGACCCTTACTTAACCCTATCCTGACCGTTCCTTAGCCCATATCCTGACCATTCTTTAACCCTATCCTGACCGTTTCCTTACCCCTATCCTAACCCTTCCTTAACCCTATCTATCCTGGCCGTTTTCCTTAACCCCTACCTCTGTTCCTTAGCCCCTGCCCCTGGTCGTTTCCTTAGCCCTATCCTGACCGTTCTTAGCCCTATCCTATCCTGGCCGTTCCTTGCCCTACCCCTGACCGTTCCTTAACCCCTATCCTGACCGTTTCCTTAACCCTGATCCCTATCCTGACCGTTTCCTTAACCCCTATCCCTGACCGTTTCCTAACCCTGTCCCTGACCGTTTTCCTTAACCCCTATCCCTGGCCGTTTCCTTAACCCTATCCTGACCGTTTCCTTAACCCCTATCCTGACCGTTTCTTAACCCCTATCCTGACCGTTCCTTAACCCTATCCTGACCGTTTCTTAGCCCCTGCCCCTGGACCATTACGTAGCCCTACCCCCTGGACCGTTTCCTTAACCCCTATCCTGACCGTTCCTTAGCCCTATCCTGGCCGTTTTCCTTAACCCTATCCTGACAGTTCCTTAACCCTATCCTGACCGTTTCCTTGCCCTATCCTGACCGTTTCCTTAGCCCCTATCCTGACCGTTCCGTAACCCTATCCTGACCGTTCCTTAACCCCTATCCCTGGCCGTTTCCTTAACCCCTATCCTGACCGTTCCTTAACCCTATCCTGACCGTTTCCTTAACCCATATCCTGACCGTTTCCTTAGCCCTATCCTGGCCGTTTTAACCCTATCCTGACCGTTTCCTTAACCCCTATCCTGACCGTTTCCTTAACCCCTATCCTGACCGTTTCCTTAACCCCTATCCCTGACCATTCCTTAACCCCTATCCCTGACCATTCCTTAACCCTTACCCCTGACCATTCCTTAACCCCTACCCCTGGCCATTCCTTAACCCCTATCCCTATCCCTTGCCATTCCTTAACCCCTATCCCTGGCCATTCCTTAACCCCTATCCCTGGCCATTCCTTAACCCCTATCCCTGACCATTCTTTAACCCCTATCCCTGACCATTCCTTAACCCCTATCCCTGACCATTCCTTAACCCCTATCCCTGGCCATTCCTTAACCCCTATCCCTGACCATTCCTTAACCCCTATCCCTGGCCCATTCCTTAACCCCTATCCCTAGCCATTCCTTAACCCCTATCCCTGACCATTCCTTAACCCCTATCCCTGACCATTCCTTAACCCCTATCCCTGACCATTCCTTAACCCCTATCACTGACCATTCCTTAACCCCTATCCCTGACCCTTCCTTAACCCCTATCCCTGACCCTTCCTTAACCCCTATCCCTATCCCTGGCCATTCCTTAACCCCTACCCCTGACCATTCCTTAACCCCTACCCCTGGCCATTCCTTAATCCCTATCCCTGACCATTCCTTAACCCCTATCCCTATCCCTGGCCATTCCTTAACCCCTATCCCTGACCATTCCTTAACCCCTATCACTGACCATTCCTTAACCCCTATCCCTGACCCTTCCTTAACCCCTATCCCTGACAATTCCCTAACCCCTACCCCTACCCCTACCCTGACCATTCCTTAACCCCTATCCCTGACCATTCCTTAACCCATACCCCTGACCCTTCCTTAACCCCTATCCCTGACCATTCCTTAACCCCTATCCCTGACCATTCCTTAACCCCTATCCCTGACCATTCCTTAACCCCTATCCCTGACCATTCCTTAACCCCTATCCCTGACCATTCCTTAACCCCTATCCCTAACCCTTCCTTAACCCCTATCCCTGGCCCATCACCACTGTCTGATTAAGTTTGTGCCTGACCATCTGCATGCGCCAGGTTGAGCGTATCTTTTTCCTTTCTTTAATCCAGGCTGATTTTTGACAGACACAGGAGAGGATAGGACATGAGACAAAGAGATACCATTACAAATAGCACCATGCTTGAAATACCTTCCCTTGACGTGTAGATGATGATGGCGTAGTTGATTGACTGTTCAGATGCAAGAAACATTATTCTGGAAGTTTACCTTATTTCAGCGAGTGTTCTCTAATACCTTTTCCTAGATGATGGTACCTTATATATATTGTAGGACAAGAGTATCAACATCTGACAAGATCCTCTAAGATATTAAACAAGATTGTCACCAGGGTAATGGCTCATTTTCTCATTCAGGTCTGGGTAGAGTTATCACCAAGACATAGTTGGCATTTCAATTTCTTTACACAGCGGGCACGTGATGTCGTGCTATAAGATTTGAGTCTCACATCTCTCTGTGTGTCTGTCTGTTGCCTGGGGCCGCTGCCAAACAGCAGATGCAGGAAATGGAAACAAGTCCTCTGGTTATAAGGAACGGATCCAGCTGGTCTGCTCCACAGCACAGGACAGTTCATTCAGTCACTAGAGGGTAACTAACTCAATTGGAAGAGGGAGAATTATGAATTATAAAGATTGTGAGATAATTGTATCCCCATTGTTTATTAATTCATGAACTGATTCAGCCCAGTTATAGAAATAGAAAACTACAGGTATCCTGACCAATACTTTTACGTGAAAATTACAAAGGAATATTGTGTAAAATGCATGGTCATTTTAACACTTTTGAAGTGAAGTTGTACAGTACAATAGATATTGGATCATTTCTCACCAGGTACAATGTTCCTCTGTGAAATGAATGCATTATACATGATCCTAACTCTGGAGCTATAAATGTCATAACTTAATCCATAATTTGTTGTGGCAGTGATGCACTAAATAATGTGCATACCGCCATAAAACCTCAACAAAGAAGAAGAAAATAGAACTTGTTGCTTCATAACCTGTTGCTCCTTCACTTGTTGCTCCATAACTTGTTGCTCCATAACTCGTTGCTCCATGAGTTGATTCTTCTGTACTTGTTGCTTCATAACTTGTTGCTTCACAACTTGTTGCTCCATAACTTGTTGCTCCATAACTTGTTGTTTAACTTGTTGCTCCATAACTTGTTGCTCCATAACTTGTTGCTCCATAACTTGTTGCTCCATAACTTGTTGCTCCATAACTTGTTGCTCCATAACTTGTTGCTCCATAACCTGTCTCTCCATAACTTGTTGCTCCATAACTTGTTGCTCCATAACCTGTCTCTCCATAACTTGTTGCTCCATAACTTGTTGCTCCATAACCTGTCTCTCCATAACTTGTTGCTCCATAACTTGTTGCTCCATAACCTGTCTCTCCATAACTTGTTGCTCCATAACTTGTTGCTCCATAACCTGTCTCTCCATAACTTGTTGCTCCATGACTTGTTGCTTCATAACTTGTTGCTCCATAACTTGTTGCTTCACAACTTGTTGCTTCACAACTTGTTGCTCCATAACGTGTTGCTCCATAACTTGTTGCTCCTTCACTTGTTACTCCATAACTTGTTGCTCCATAACTTGTTGCTTCACAACTTGTTGCTTCACAACTTGTTGCTCCATAACTTGTTGCTCCATAACTTGTTGCTTCATAACTTGTTGCTCCATAACTTGTTGTTTCGTGACTTGTTGCTCCATAACTTGTTGCTCCATAACTTTTACTTTCGTGACTTATTGCTCCATAACTTGTTGCTCCATAACTCGTTGCTCCATGAGTTGATTCTTCTGTACTTGTTGCTTCATAACTTGTTGCTTCATAACTTGTTGCTCCATAACTTGTTGCTTCATAACTTGTTGCTTCATAACTTCTTGTTTCGTAGCTTGTTGCTCCATAACTTTTTGTTTCGTGACTTTTTGCTCCATGACTTGTTGCTCCATAACTTGTTGCTCCATAACTTGTTGCTCCATAACTTGTTGCTCCATAACCTGTTGCTCCATAACTTGTTGCTCCATAACTTGTTGCTCCATAACTTGTTGCTCCATAACTTGTTTCTTCTATACTTGATGCTTCATAACTTGTTGCTCCATAACTTGTTTCTTCTATACTTGTTGCTCCATAACTTGTTTCTTCTATACTTGTTGCTTCATAACTTGTTGCTCCATAACTCGTTGCTCCATAACCTGTTGCTCCATAACTTGTTGCTCCATAACTTGTTTCTTCTATACTTGTTGCTCTATCACTTGTAGCTCCATAACCTGTCTCTCCATAACTTGTTGCTCCATAACTTGTTGCTCCATAACTTGTTGTTTCATAACTTGTTGCTTCATAACTTGTTGCTCCATAACTTGTTTCTTCTATACTTGTTGCTCTATCACTTGTAGCTCAATAACCTATCTCTCCATAACCTGTTGCTCCATAACTTGTTGGTTCATAACCTGTTGCTCCATAACTTGTTGCTCCATAACTTGTTGCTCCATAACTTGTTGCTCCATAACTTGTTGCTCCATATCTTGTTGCTCCATAACTTGTTGCTCCATAACTCTTTGCTCCATAACTTGTTGCTCCATAACTCGTTGCTCCATAACTTGTTGCTCCATGACTTGTTGCTTCATAACTTGTTGCTCCATAACTTGTTCCTTCATAATTTGTTGCTCCATAACGCATTGCTCAATAACGTATTTCTTCTATACTTGTTGCTCCATAACTCTTTGCTCCATAACTTGTTGCTCCATAACTCTTTGCTCCATAACTCGTTGCTCCATAACTTGTTGCTCCATAACTTGTTGCTCCATAACTTGTTGCTCCATAACTTGTTGCTCCATAACTTGTTGCTCCATAACCTGTCTCTCCATAACTTGTTGCTCCATAACTTGTTGCTCCATAACCTGTCTCTCCATAACTTGTTGCTCCATAACTTGTTGCTCCATAACCTGTCTCTCCATAACTTGTTGCTCCATAACTTGTTGCTCCATAACCTGTCTCTCCATAACTTGTTGCTCCATAACTTGTTGCTCCATAATCTGTCTCTCCATAACTTGTTGCTCCATGACTTGTTGCTTCATAACTTGTTGCTCCATAACTTGTTTCTTCACAACTTGTTGCTTCACAACTTGTTGCTCCATAACTTGTTGCTCCATAACTTGTTGCTCCTTCACTTGTTACTCCATAACTTGTTGCTCCATAACTTGTTGCTTCACAACTTGTTGCTTCACAACTTGTTGCTCCATAACTTGTTGCTCCATAACTTGTTGCTTCATAACTTGTTGCTCCATAACTTGTTTTTTCGTGACTTGTTGCTCCATAACTTGTTGCTCCATAACTTTTACTTTCGTGACTTATTGCTCCATAACTTGTTGCTCCATAACTCGTTGCTCCATGAGTTGATTCTTCTGTACTTGTTGCTTCATAACTTGTTGCTTCATAACTTGTTGCTCCATAACTTGTTGCTTCATAACTTGTTGCTCCATAACTTTTTGTTTCGTGACTTTTTGCTCCATGACTTGTTGCTCCATAACTTGTTGCTCCATAACTTGTTGCTCCATAACTTGTTGCTCCATAACCTGTTGCTCCATAACTTGTTGCTCCATAACTTGTTTCTTCTATACTTGATGCTTCATAACTTGTTGCTCCATAACCTGTCTCTCCATAACTTGTTGCTCCATAACTTGTTGCTTCATAACTTGTTGCTCCATAACTTTTGTTTCGTAACTTTTTGCTCCATGACTTGTTGCTCCATAACTTGTTGCTCCATAACTTGTTGCTCCATAATTTGTTGCTCCATAACCTGTTGCTCCATAACTTGTTGCTCCATAACTTGTTTCTTCTATACTTGATGCTCCATAACTTCATAACTTGTTGCTCCATAACTTGTTTCTCTACTTATAACTTGTTGCTCCATAACTTGTTTCTTCTATACTTGTTGCTTCATAACTTGTTGCTCCATAACTTGTTGCTCCATAACTTGTTTCTTCTATACTTGTTGCTCTATCACTTGTAGCTCCATAACCTGTCTCTCCATAACTTGTTGCTCCATAACTTGTTGCTCCATAACTTGTTGCTTCATAACTTGTTGCTTCATAACTTGTTGCTCCATAACTTGTTTCTTCTATACTTGTTGCTCTATCACTTGTAGCTCAATAACCTATCTCTCCATAACCTGTTGCTCCATAACTTGTTGGTTCATAACCTGTTGCTCCATAACTCGTTTCTCCATAACTTGTTGCTCCATAACTTGTTGCTCCATAACTTGTTGCTCCATAACTTGTTGCTCCATAACTTGTTGCTCCATAACTTGTTGCTCCATAACTTGTTGCTCCATAACTCTTTGCTCCATAACTTGTTGCTCCATAACTCTTTGCTCCATAACTTGTTGCTCCATAACTCGTTGCTCCATAACTTGTTGCTCCATGACTTGTTGCTTCATAACTTGTTGCTCCATAACTTGTTCCTTCATAATTTGTTGCTCCATAACGCATTGCTCAATAACGTATTTCTTCTATACTTGTTGCTCCATAACTCTTTGCTCCATAACTTGTTGCTCCATAACTTGTTGCTCCATAACTTGTTGCTCCATAACTCTTTGCTCCATAACTCGTTGCTCCATAACTTGTTGCTCCATAACTTGTTGCTCCATAACTTGTTGCTCCATAACTTGTTGCTCCATAACCTGTCTCTCCATAACTTGTTGCTCCATAACTTGTTGCTCCATAACCTGTCTCTCCATAACTTGTTGCTCCATAACTTGTTGCTCCATAACCTGTCTCTCCATAACTTGTTGCTCCATAACTTGTTGCTCCATAACCTGTCTCTCCATAACTTGTTGCTCCATAACTTGTTGCTCCATAACCTGTCTTTCCATAACTTGTTGCTCCATGACTTGTTGCTTCATAACTTGTTGCTCCATAACTTGTTGCTACATAACTTGTTGTTTCATAACTTGTTGTTTCATAACAAGTTCGAATCCCTGAGCTGACAAGGTACAAATCTGTCGTTCTGCCCCTGAACAGGCAGTTAACCCACTGTTCCTAGGCCGTCATTGAAAATAAGAATTTGTTCTTAACTGACTTGCCTGGTTAAATAAAGGTAAAAAATATATAAAAAAATAAAAATAACTTGTTGCTCCATAACTTGTTGCTCCATAACTTGTTGCTTCATAACTTGTTGCTCCATATCTTGTTGCTTCATAACTTGTTGCTCCATAACTTGTTGCTGCATATCAACAACATTGCCAATCAAACCTCATGTTATCAGAGATTGACAGATTGACCATTAAAATATTAATGGATTAGTCCCTTATTAACAGTTTCTGGGACATCTTGGTGTTCCTTTTCATAGCATGCACAAGCCAGAAAGGAAACAAAGCAGGCATCCATTTTACCTAAGCCTCCTGTATTTGATTGCCAAATACTCCTACCTATGCATTCAGTCTTGGCCTATCCCTCTGGCTGTCGAATATTGCTACCCATCCACTCACACTGGAAGCCACATGCTCCAGAAGATGACAAGGAGGAATCATTGAAGATGACAAGGAGGGATCACTGAAGATGACAAGGAAGAATCATTGAAGATGACAAGGAGGGATCACTGAAGATGACAAGGAGGGATCACTGAAGATGATAAGGAGGGATCACTGAAGATGACAAGGAGGGATCACTGAAGATGACAAGGAATAATCCCTGAAGATGACAAGGAGGGATCACTGAATATGACAAGGAGGGATCACTGAAGATGACAAGGAATAATCCCTGAAGATGACAAGGAGGGATCACTGAAGATGACAAGGAGGGATCACTGAAGATGACAAGGAATAATCCCTGAAGATGACAAGGAGGGATCACTGAAGATGACAAGGAATAATCCCTGAAGATGACAAGGAGGGATCACTGAAGATGACAAGGAGGGATCACTGAAGATGATAAGGAGGGATCACTGAAGATGACAAGGAAGAATCACTGAAGATGACAAGGAGGGATCACTGAAGATGACAAGGAATAATCCCTGAAGATGACAAGGAAGAATCATTGAAGATGACAAGCAGAACTGCTGTTTCTAACTGCTGCTCTCTGACGAGAACAAGATAGTTTTTTTTAGCGCAAGAGCAAGGTTTGCGTGCTGTCTTGTGACAGAGGGACTTGTCTCTGACGGTGAAAGAGAGACCAAGCTGGCAAAGCTTCAAAGTCGGGATAGAGGAGCTAGAGTTAGCTTTTGAAGTCCCTGTACAGTCCCATTCAATCCTTTAAAAAATCCTCTATCACTTTGTTAAGTCGTCTGAATGGCTCAGTTAGCTAGCATAACAAAACAGTATCTTATCGAACACTTATATGAACAGGCATATTTCAAACATTTGTGCATCAAGATTAATTAAATATACACATGTTTATGAACACATCTATAACAGTTGTAGATGCTAGATGCAAAGGGAGAGGCAAACTCATCCACTGCTTATAGTTGTGCGACTGGGAGAGGCCAGTCGCACAACCGTCATCTTGTGCTTGTCTATCATACTGAGGTACATATTTACCTCTTCTTCGGTGGACCCTGAGGTATCCACATACTCGGAGGGAAAGTTATTTTTCAACTGGGCAGGTATTTCCTAAGCCCTCCTCTGCCTTCATCCATCATTAAACCAAAGGAGGTTGGTGGCACCTTAATTGGGGAGGATGGGCCCGTGGTAATGGCTGGAGCGGGTTAAGTGGACCGGTATCAAACACATTGTTGCTTTGCGTTTGATGCCATTCCATTTGCTCCGTTACAGCCGTTATTATGATCCGTACTCCCCTCTCAGCAGCCTGCTGTGTTACATATTACATCCATTTGTTGGTCTTTTGTAATCTGGTTCTAATGACATCAAACAATGATACTGCCTTTTAAAAAATATATCTGCCAAAAAAAAGTGTTTCAGTTTGAACCTGCCGTCTCCAAAGCAAAATGGAAGCCAGCAAAGCCCTGCTCCTCTGAGGCTGGTTTTGTCTGTCAAAACAGGGGTCCATGTGAAGCAGGAAGACTTTTAGTCCAGCAGCAGACAAAACACAGGAGATCACAAGTCTGTAGGAGAGCTGGGTCTGTCTGAAAGTGAAGTTCCCATACAGGTTCAGATACAAGAAAGGGTGTTCCGGTCATAGTTTGGAAAGGGAGGTGGATTGTGTTGTTACCACCATTTTATAGTTCTACATTCTTGTCCTTAGATTCAGGGTCACTGAACAACACAAGTATCCAGGAGCTTGATAAAGGGATAAAGAAGTAATACAATTAGATGAAAGATTATAAACTGCCGCTGATACCTGGTCTCCTGTCTCACATGGGTTTGCATAATGAGAGTTAGTCCAACACTTCCTATTGAGATGTTTGTTCTACTCATATACAACTGCATTGTTTTAATAAACAGGGGAGGTTCGGAGATGAAGGGTGGAGGTTGGAGACGGAGGGGAGTGGAGGGTGGAGGGTTGAATGGTACAAAAGAGGAACAGTAACTCACCTACAATATCCAGAACCACTACCCTACTACTGCTACCCTTCAAGGAACTTAACAATGTGGGACTATTCTTTCCTTTCAAACAGGAAGTAGCCTCAATGTGCCTTTCCTGGTCACTACTTTTAAATGAATAATTCAATAAATAAATGGATTATTAAATGGTGTGACCGGGGTTGACTCTTTACTTTCCCACCAATGTCCCTCCCCTCCGTGTCAACTTTTATTTCCCTCCTCCCTCGGCGGTACATAGCGTCTCCGTCCCAAATGGTAACCTATTGGCTATAAAGTGCACTACATTTGAGCACGGCCTCTCCTCTGGTCTTGACAGTCTTCAGTTACACTCCTCACCATTGACATGATTGTAAAACATGCATACAAAGGTTTGTATCAAATGAAGGTGTGTGATTTTGTATAAAGTGTGATTTCAGACTACTCACAATAATGCCCGTTTTATGTAAACGTACGTTGCATTTTGCGAGTTATATTGATACATTATTCTTAATTCAATCTTTTGCGTCATCCTTGAAAATGAGTCGATTCTTAAAAATGTAACTGGAGTTATGTGACTAATTTTCTCTCTCTTTCTCTGCCAGTTTAAAATAGGAAGTGAATCAGATCACTCAGCTGCCAGAATAGATCAAACACACGCACGCATCCACAGCACTGACTCCAGAGTCCAGACTCCAGAAGTTGACATTAGTGTCAATCTTCCTGAACCGTAGACGTAGGAATTTTCCATGGAACTCGGTTTAGTCCATTTTTTTCTCTCCATTATCCCCCTCTTCTCTTAAAGACACGTGGCTCGACAGAGGGGTGTTATTGTCATTTATTTCCATTTCCTTTCTTCCAAAACTGGGTTTTATCAGTGTGACATGATGACAGGGGAGTTAAACGAGACACTGTTAAAAAATGTGTCAAAACAACATTTCTTTCCCCATAATTTTATCCTCAGAGCAGACCTGTGATTAAAGCACACCTATAGACTCCCTGATTAACCATAATGTCTGTCACTAATGACAATGTCTGTCACTAATGATAATGTCTGTCACTAATGCTATATTGGTTTGTTGGGTCTTTAGTTTTGTATTACAAGTGTGACCAGTGCCTTCCATCCCCCTGTATCGCCCGCCAGGTGCATCTGGTTGGCTAATCAAGGTTGTGCCAATATTTTTTTTTTTTTTTTAAAGCAGAACGCTTTCTCCTGTCAACAGATTGTTTTGGAAAGTTGGTGTGCATTTGGAGGATGAGAGCGACAGCACAAATCCAGAGAGTCTTAAAAAAGATTGTGCAGTGACAACTGCAATTTACCGTCTATCGAATTTAATTCACATTTGAACGCAGATGTCGGTTGAGCTGTATGATTGATGGGGTTGAGGTTAGGGCTCTGTGCAGGCCAGTCAAGTTCTTCCACACCGAACAAACCATTTCTGTATAGACCTCGCTTTGTGCATGGGGGCATTGTCATGGTGAAACAGGAAAGGGCCTTCCCTAAACTGTTGCCACAAAGTTGGGAGCACAGAATTGTCTAGAATGTCATTGTATGCTGTAGGTTTAAGATTTCCCTTCACTGGAAATAAGGGGACTAGCTAGAACCATGAAAAACAGCCCCAGACCATTATTCCTCCTCCAATAATCTTTAGAGTTGGCACTATGCATTCGGGCAGGTAGTGCTCTTCTGGCATGCGCAAAACCCAGATTTGTCAGTCAGACTGCTAGATAGTGAAGCGTGATTCATCACTACAGATAACGTTTTTCCACTTTACACCACTCCAGCCAACGCTTGGCATTGCTCATGGTGATCTTAGGCTTGTGTGCAGCTCCTCGGCCATGGAAACTCATTTCATGAAGCTCCCCTGATGAACAGTTCTTGTGCTGACGTTGCTTCCAGAGGCAGTTAGGAACTCAGTGGTGAGTGTTGCAACCGAGGACAGACGATTTTTACGCGCTAATGCGCTTCAGCACTCGGCTGTCCTGTTCTGTGAGCTTGTGTGGCCTACCAACTTCGGGGCTGAGCCGTTGTTGCTCCTAAACGGTTCGACTTCACAATAACAGCACTTATAGTTGACCGGGGCAGCTCTAGCAGGGCTGAAATTTGACAAACTCACTTGTTGATAAAGTGGCATTCTATGAAGCTGCCACATTGAAAGTCGCTGAGCTCTTCATTAAGGACATTTTACTGCCAATGCTTCTCTATGGAGATTACATGGCTGTCTGCTCGATTTTATACACCTGTCAGCAATGGCTGTAATTGCCAAATCTACTAATTTGAAGGGGTGTCCACATACTTTTGTATATATAGTGTAGCTAGTTAGCTACCTGGTAAGCAAATTACTCGTGGTTACTGTGTCTTCGGCTGTAAAAGCAATTTACAGTTGTTCATCTTCCCCCCAAAAAAGTAAGTCTTAAAGGAGAAATTAATGATACTTCTTTCCCAAGCTCAGAATGTAACTAAGTTGATCACAAAGAGTTCCCGTTTGCAGAGCACATTTTGTTTTCAGGTGAGTGCGTTGAGAACCTGCTGCTGCTGCTGCTGCTGCTGCAAAAAAGATGGGGTATGCCAAGCTTCTGATACTGAAGCCCGATGCAGTCCCATGATACTGAAGCCCGATGCAGTCCCATGATACTGAAGCCCGATGCAGTCCCATGATACTGAAGCACGATGCAGTCCCATGATACTGAAGCCCGATGCAGTCCCATGATACTGAAGCACGATGCAGTCCCATGATACTGAAGCCCGATGCAGTCCCATGATACTGAAGCCCGATGCAGTCCCATGATACTGAAACCCGATGCAGTCCCATGATACTGAAGCCCGATGCAGTCCCATGATACTGAAACCCGATGCAGTCCCATGATACTGAAGCCCGATGCAGTCCCATGATACTGAAACCCGATGCAGTCCCATGATACTGAAGCCCGATGCAGTCCCATGATACTGAAGCACGATGCAGTCCCATGATACTGAAGCCCGATGCAGTCCCATGATACTGAAGCCCGATGCAGTCCCATGATACTGAAGCCCGATGCAGTCCCATGATACTGAAACCCGATGCAGTCCCATGATACTGAAGCCCGATGCAGTCCCATGATACTGAAACCCGATGCAGTCCCATGATACTGAAGCCCGATGCAGTCCCATGATACTGAAACCCGATGCAGTCCCATGATACTGAAGCCCGATGCAGTCCCATGATACTGAAGCACGATGCAGTCCCATGATACTGAAGCCCGATGCAGTCCCATGATACTGAAGCCCGATGCAGTCCCATGATACTGAAGCCCGATGCAGTCCCATGATACTGAAGCCCGATGCAGTCCCATGATACTGAAACCCGATGCAGTCCCATGATACTGAAACCCGATGCAGTCCCATGATACTGAAACCCGATGCAGTCCCATGATACTGAAACCCGATGCAGTCCCATGATACTGAAACCCGATGCAGTCCCATGATACTGAAGCCTGATGCAGTCCCATGATACTGAAACCCGATGCAGTCCCATGATACTGAAACCCGATGCAGTCCCATGATACTGAAACCCGATGCAGTCCCATGATACTGAAACCCGATGCAGTCCCATGATACTGAAACCCGATGCAGTCCCATGATACTGAAGCTCAATGCAGTCCCATGATACTGAAACCCGATGCAGTCCCATGATACTGAAACCCGATGCAGTCCCATGATACTGAAGCCCGATGCAGTCCCATGATACTGAAGCCCGATGCAGTCCCATGATACTGAAGTCCCGATGCAGTCCCATGATACTGCAGAAACCCGATGCAGTCCCATGATACTGAAACCCGATGCAGTCCCAGTCCCATGGTACTGAAACCCGATGCAGTTCCATGGTACTGAAACCCGATGCAGTCCCATGATACTGAAACCCGATGCAGTCCCATGATACTGAAGCACGATGCAGTCCCATGATACTGAAACCCAATGCAGTCCCATAGTACTGAAACCCGATGCAGTCCCATGATACTGAAGCACGATGCAGTCCCATGATACTGAAACCCGATGCAGTCCCATGATACTGAAACCCGATGCAGTCCCATGATACTGAAGCACGATGCAGTCCCATGATACTGAAACCCGATGCAGTCCCATGATACTGAAACCCGATGCAGTTCCATGGTACTGAAACCCGATGCAGTCCCATGATACTGAAACCCGATGCAGTCCCATGATACTGAAGCACGATGCAGTCCCATGATACTGAAACCCAATGCAGTCCCATAGTACTGAAACCCGATGCAGTCCCATGATACTGAAGCACGATGCAGTCCCATGATACTGAAACCCGATGCAGTCCCATGATACTGAAACCCGATGCAGTCCCATGATACTGAAGCACGATGCAGTCCCATGATACTGAAGCACGATGCAGTCCCATGATACTGAAGCCCGATGCAGTCCCATGATACTGAAGCACGATGCAGTCCCATCACTTGAGTTGCCACTGACAGTCTCAGCAGCAAAGGGTGGATCATCACGTAGGTAGCTAACATAGAATAAGTAGAGATTATTAGCTACCTATCAAGCTCATTTATTTGTCAATGAGCTAAGGTTATATTTACGACACAACCCTTTATTTCCTGGGTGTAAAAACGTTGTTTCGCCCACCAAGAAAGGAGTTTTGGAAGTCAATAAGAGTGTCGAATTTGATCAACAACAAAAAAATGACGGGACGGTTGAGCTAACGTGCGCTAATGTGATTAGCATAAAGTTTTAAGTAACAAGAAAATTTCCCAGGACATAGACATATATGATATGGGCAGGAAAACTTGAATTCGTGTTAATCTAACTGCACTGTCCAATTTAGAGTAGCTATTACAGTGAAGGAATACCATGCTATTGTTTGAGGAGAGGGCACAGACAAAATATAAATTGCACCAAAGCTGGAACAACACAGTGTATTTCTCTTGCATTTCAAAGATTATGAAAAAATATATATATAATTACATTTGTATTTTTTTACATTTTACCTTTATTTAACCAGGCAAGTCAGTTAAGAACACATTCTTATTTTCAATGACGGCCTGGGAAAAGTGGGTTAACTGCCTGTTCAGGGGCAGAACGATAGATTTGTACCTTGTCAGCTCTGGGGTTTGAACTCACAACCTTCCGGTTACTAGTCCAACGCTCTTACCACTAGGCTACGCTGCTAATGTGTTATGTTCTCCTACATTAATTTCACATTTCCACAAACTTCAAAGTGTTTCCTTTCAAATGGTTTCAAGAAAATGCAAATCCCTGCTTCAGGTGGCAATTTTGGTATTTTGGTATGTCATTTTAGGTGAAAATTGGAGAATAGGGTCCAATCCTTATTAACCTACGAGACAGAGCTATCTTTTTGATCTCGTGTTTTCCTTGATATTAAAATACAGAAATGTATATTGGTGGGATGTAGGCTAAACATGATTTATTTGTAGGTAGTCACAAACTAATAAAAGCCAAAGCTTGTTTAATTCTGCTGTTTTATACCCAACAGTCTTATGATCAGCTCCAAGAGGGCACTTTACAGAGAAACTGACTTGAGAGATATAATTTCAAAACAAATGTTGATGAAGTAATTGGAGATGTCAGGGAACTTGTTGCACCTTTTGGTAACCTGTGGTAACCTGTACATTTAATAGGTCACTCATAATAGGTATAGACTATTGCCTACAAACGCACCTTACAACTTACACCGTACCTACAAACGCACCTTACAACTTACACCTTACACCGTACCTACAAACGCACCTTACAACTTACACCTTACACCGTACCTACAAACGCACCTTACAACTTACACCTTACACCGTACCTACAAACGCACCTTACAACTTACACCTTACACCGTACCTACAAACGCACCTTACAACTTACACCTTACACCGTACCTACAAACGCACCTTACAACTTACACCTTACACCGTACCTACAAACGCACCTTACAACTTACACCTTACACCGTACCTACAAACGCACCTTACAACTTACACCTTACACCTTACCTACAAACGCACCTTACAACTTACACCTTACACCTTACCTACAAACGCACCTTACACCTTACACCTTACCTACAAACGCACCTTACACCTTACCTACAAACGCACCTTACACCTTACCTACAAACGCACCTTACACCTTACACTTTACCTACAAATGCACCTTACACCTTACACCTTACCTACAAACGCACCTTACACCTTACCTACAAACGCACCTTACACCTTACCTACAAACGCACCTTACACCTTACCTACAAACGCACCTTACACCTTACACTTTACCTACAAATGCACCTTACACCTTACACCTTACCTACAAACGCACCTTACACCTTACCTACAAACGCACCTTACAACTTACACCTTACACCATACCTACAAACGCACCTTACAACTTACACCTTACACCGTACCTACAAACGCACCTTACAACTTACACCTTACACCGTACCTACAAACGCACCTTACAACTTACACCGTACACCGTACCTACAAACGCACCTTACAACTTACACCTTACCTACAAACGCACCTTACAACTTACACCTTACCTACAAACGCACCTTAGACCTTACACCTTACCTACAAACGCACCTTACACCTTACCTACAAACGCACCTTACACCTTACCTACAGACGCACCTTACACCTTACCTACAAACGCACCTTACACCTTACACTTTACCTACAAATGCACCTTACACCTTACACCTTACCTACAAACGCACCTTACACCTTACCTACAAACGCACCTTACACCTTACCTACAGACGCACCTTACACCTTATGTAACGGATGTGAAACGGCTAGCTTAGTTAGCAGTGCGCGCTAAATAGCGTTTCAATCGGTTACTTTCTCTGAGACCTTGAAGTAGTGGTTCCCCTTAATAATAATAATAATAATATATGCCATTTAGCAGACGCTTTTATCCAAAGCGACTTACAGTCATGTGTGCATACATTCTACGTATGGGTGGTCCCGGGGATCGAACCCACTACCCTGGCGTTACAAGCGCCATGCTCTACCAACTGAGCTACAGAAGGACCACATGCAAGGGCCGCGGCTTTTGTGGAGCGATGGGTAACGATGCTTCAAGGGTGGCTGTTGTCGATGTGTGCAGAAGGTCCCTGGTTCGCGCCCGGGTATGGGCGAAGGGACGGTTTAAAGTCATACTGTTACACTTACACTTTACCTACAAACGCACCTTAGGAACTTCCACACAGGAAAGGATTTCTGCAGCGCTGCCTTGTAGGCTAGTTTGCCAGTGGTGGTGACCACGGGAACATCTGCAGGAAAAGTTACAAAAAATCTATTCATGTTGACAAGAAGTTACATAGCTTTACTATTTACATTGCAAACATAATTTGTAAGTAGTTGGGGAAATACTAATGACGTTCTGAAACAATCCAAGAGACAATAGCAAAGCTATCATAAGGTGAATGCACCAATTTGTAAGTCGCTCTGGATAAGAGCGTCTGCTAAATGACTTAAATGTAAATGTTAAATGTCTATCGACATGAATTAGAACAGATGTGCCTTATCCTTGTAAACCTCTTCAAACAGTGATTTATCCTGCATTGATCCCATTAGCAATGGCTTTATCAAAGAGTATCTTTAGCTATACAGAGAGTTACAGTAGCCTATCAGGGATGAATACAGAACAAACCACATCATATCTGTCTGACTTATACGTTTATGAGGATACAGCAACTGTTCTGTTCTACAACGGAATGATCTGTTGACTCTTTGTCCAAGGATACAGATGCACTGATAGGCTCAGATGAGAATTAGGGTTAATTTCTTTCTCAAATTCTGAATCATTTTAATCTGTAACAAAAATGTATTGCTGCTGTTTTTTGATCACTGTGAGACTATTTCATCTGGGAAATGGGATGCCTGTTTATTCCCTTTATGTATTGTGCTTAATAGCACCGGTAAAGTTTACACCGAGATCTACTCTCCTCCTCCTTGGGCACGCCAACCTGAGTGAGCTGATTGTTTCATGTGTGTATATGATTATTGTGTATGCTACAACGTAGAACACTAAAATGTTGCTATGGAAACTTAACCTGGAGATGTATCAATGCGTATTTCCCTGAAAGTATAAAATGGTCTGTTTTGCAGAGACCATTGAAAGAAACTGACCCTGTTTGGAACGTAAAATTATTAAATTGTTGAATATCCTGTGGAGACTAAAACTCAATTTTGCACTCAATGTCACACTTGAGAAACATGTAAATGTAGAGAGAAATCAGCAAGAAAAACACTTGATACTGTGGAGGATTGAGAAGTAGCCCAAAGTCTGACCTCTGGTCATACTTGAAATACGACAATCAATTCTAATGGTCTTACAGTTACAGTAGCTGTAGTTTGGAAACCAGAGAGACATTTAAGTCATTTACATTTAAGTCATTTAGCAGACGCTCTTATCCAGAGCGACTTACAAATCGGTGCATTCACCTTATGACATCCAGTGGAACAGCCACTTTACAATAGTGCATCTAAATCTTTTAAGGGGGGTGAGAAGGATTACTTTATCCTATCCTAGATATTCCTTAAAGAGGTGGGGTTTCAGGTGTCTCCGGAAGGTGGTGATTGACTCCGCTGTCCTGGCGTCGTGAGGGAGTTTGTTCCACCATTGGGGGCCAGAGCAGCGAACAGTTTTGACTGGGCTGAGCGGGAACTGTACTTCCTCAGTGGTAGGGAGGCGAGCAGGCCAGAGGTGGATGAACGCAGTGCCCTTGTTTGGGTGTAGGGCCTGATCAGAGCCTGGAGGTACTGAGGTGCCGTTCCCCTCACAGCTCCGTAGGCAAGCACCATGGTCTTGTAGCGGATGCGAGCTTCAACTGGAAGCCAGTGGAGAGAGCGGAGGAGCGGGGTGACGTGAGAGAACTTGGGAAGGTTGAACACCAGACGGGCTGCGGCGTTCTGGATGAGTTGTAGGGGTTTAATGGCAGAGGCAGGGAGCCCAGCCAACAGCGAGTTGCAGTAATCCAGACGGGAGATGACAAGTGCCTGGATTAGGACCTGCGCCACTTCCTGTGTGAGGCAGGGTCGTACTCTGCGGATGTTGTAGAGCATGAACCTACAGGAACGGGCCACCGCCTTGATGTTAGTTGAGAACGACAGGGTGTTGTCCAGGATCACGCCAAGGTTCTTAGCGCTCTGGGAGGAGGACACAATGGAGTTGTCAACCGTGATGGCGAGATCATGGAACGGGCAGTCCTTCCCCGGGAGGAAGAGCAGCTCCGTCTTGCCGAGGTTCAGCTTGAGGTGATGATCCGTCATCCACACTGATATTTCTGCCAGACATGCAGAGATGCGATTCGCCACCTGGTCATCAGAAGGGGGAAAGGAGAAGATTAATTGTGTGTCGTCTGCATAGCAATGATAGGAGAGACCATGTGAGGTTATGACAGAGCCAAGTGACTTGGTGTATAGCGAGAATAGGAGAGGGCCTAGAACAGAGCCCTGGGGGACACCAGTGGTGAGAGTGCGTGGTGAGGAGACAGATTCTCGCCACGCCACCTGGTAGGAGCGACCTGTCAGGTAGGACGCAATCCAAGCGTGGGCCGCGCCGGAGATGCCCAACTCGGAGAGGGTGGAGAGGAGGATCTGACGGTTCACAGTATCGAAGGCAGCCGATAGGTTGGTCTGTAGTTGAGACAACATGCTTCGAGAGGCTAGTCAAAGAACACATCAAATCCTCCCTCCCTGACATACTCAACCCTCTCCAATTGGCCTACCGCCCTGACAGATCCGCACTGCACACTGCCCTTACCCACCTGGACAAAAAGAATGCATATGTGAGGATGCTGTTCGTCAACTGCAGTTCTCCTTCAAAACCATATTACCCTCTGAGCATACCACAAAGCTCACGGCCCTGGCCCTGAACACCTCCCTGTGCAACTGGGTAATGGAACTTCCTGACGGGCCATATCACATGCGCTGAATACAACAGGTGTAGGTAGACCTTACCGTGAAATACTTACTTACTTACAAGCCCTTAACCAACCATGCAGATTTGTTTTAAGTCAGCAGGAAAATATTTCATATAAATAAATTATATAAAATAAAATATACTAAAGAAAGAAAAAAGTAACACAATAAAATAACAATAACGAGGATACTGTATGTACAGGGATACCAGTACTGACTCAATGTGCGGGGATACAGGTTATTCAAGTTAAATTGAGGTGATATGTACATATAGGTAGGGGTAAAGTGACTATGCACACCAGTAGAAAGAGGAGGCAGGGAAGCGCTACTAAGGTACACAATAGTACATTTTGGTAGACAGAAGGGGCTCTTTGATAAAAGGGGTAAATTGGTCATCAAAAAGAAAGGAGGACCAAGGCACTCTACATATAATTAATTAAAATGCCTTTATCAGTATGGCATGTTCAATAGAAACAAAGTTTTTTTTTAAACAACGCGTTTCGGCTGCATGGCCTTCATCAGGGAGTAGATAATATTACCTACATATAGGTAGGGGTAAAGTGACTATGCACACTGTAGATAATATTACCTCGTCCATACTGATCCTCAACACGAGGGCCCCTCCCCTCCTGCACTTCCTGTATACCCACGACTGCATGGTCTCACACAGTTCCAACTTCATCATCAAGTTTGCTGACGACACGACAACAGTCGGCCTGATTACCAACAGCAATGAGACAGCCTACAGAGAGGAGGTAAGCTCTCTGATGGTGTGGTACCAGGTAAACAACCTCTCCCTGCACGACAGCGACTCTTCAACCTCATTAGTCTGAAGACATTTGGCCTTTCCCCGAGGGTCACAGTGTTCTACAGGAGCACCATCGAAAGCATTTGTACGACAACTCCGATGCCGATGACCGCAAGGCTCTACAGAGGTTTGTAAGCTCAGCCGAACGCACCAATAGGTGCACACCGCCTGCGCATGAGCACACCTACAACACCAGGTGTCGCAGGAAAGCCAAGAAGATCATCAAGGACCTCAGCCACCCGAGCCACGGCCTGTTCTCCCCGTTTCCATCACTCAGGCGATATTAGCATGTAAATGGGGCAAACAAAAATTATGTTTTTTTTCATTGCATGCCAGCGAAGCCACTGCACAACACGACAACAAACAATACATTGATTGCACTACAATGGTGACAAACGGTACCCACAAACTGTTAGGGCCTACCTAAAGTCCCAGCTGTTAGGGGCTACCTAAAGTCCCAACTGTTAGGGCCTACCTAAAGTCCCAACAGTTAGGGTCTACCTAAAGTCCCAACTGTTAGGGCCTACCTAAAGTCCCAACAGTTAGGGCCTACCTAAAGTCCCAACTGTTAGGGCCTACCTAAAGTCCCAACTGTTAGGGCCTACCTAAAGTCCCAACTGTTAGGGCCTACCTAAAGTCCCAACTGTTAGGGCCTACCTAAAGTCCCAACTGTTAGGGCCTACCTAAAGTCCCAGCTGTTAGGGGCTACCTAAAGTCCCAACTGTTAGGGCCTACCTAAAGTCCCAACTGTTAGGGCCTACCTAAAGTCCCAACTGTTAGGGCCTACCTAAAGTCCCAACTGTTAGGGCCTACCTAAAGTCCAAACTGTTAGGGCCTACCTAAAGTCCCAACTGTTAGGGCCTACCTAAAGTCCCAACTGTTAGGGCCTACCTAAAGTCCCAACTGTTAGGGCCTACCTAAAGTCCCAACTGTTAGGGCCTACCTAAAGTCCCAACTGTTAGGGCCTACCTAAAGTCCCAACTGTTAGGGCCTACCTAAAGTCCCAACTGTTAGGGCCTACCTAAAGTCCCAACTGTTAGGGCCTACCTAAAGTCCCAACAGTTAGGGCCTACCTAAAGTCCCAACAGTTAGGGCCTACCTAAAGTCCAAACTGTTAGGGCCTACCTAAAGTCCCAACAGTTAGGGCCTACCTAAAGTCCCAACAGTTAGGGCCTACCTAAAGTCCCAACAGTTAGGGCCTACCTAAAGTCCCAACAGTTAGGGCCTACCTAAAGTCCCAACTGTTAGGGCCTACCTAAAGTCCCAACAGTTAGGGCCTACCTAAAGTCCCAACAGTTAGGGCCTACCTAAAGTCCAAACTGTTAGGGCCTACCTAAAGTCCCAACAGTTAGGGCCTACCTAAAGTCCCAACGGTTAGGGGCTACCTAAAGTCCAAACTGTTAGGGCCTACCTAAAGTCCCAACAGTTAGGGCCTACCTAAAGTCCCAACAGTTAGGGCCTACCTAAAGTCCCAACAGTTAGGGCCTACCTAAAGTCCCAACAGTTAGGGCCTACCTAAAAAGTCCCAACTGTTAGGGCCTACCTAAACAAAAAAGTCCCAACAGTTAGGGCCTACCTAAAGTCCCAACAGTTAGGGCCTACCTAAAGTCCCAACAGTTAGGGCCTACCTAAAGTCCCAACAGTTAGGGCCTACCTAAAGTCCCAACAGTTAGGGCCTACCTAAAGTCCCAACAGTTAGGGCCTACCTAAAGTCCCAACAGTTAGGGCCTACCTAAAGTCCCAACAGTTAGGGCCTACCTAAAGTCCCAACAGTTAGGGCCTACCTAAAGTCCAAACTGTTAGGGCCTACCTAAAGTCCCAACTGTTAGGGCCTACCTAAAGTCCCAACTGTTAGGGCCTACCTAAAGTCCCAACTGTTAGGGCCTACCTAAAGTCCCAACAGTTAGGGCCTACCTAAAGTCCCAACAGTTAGGGCCTACCTAAAGTCCAAACTGTTAGGGCCTACCTAAAGTCCCAACTGTTAGGGCCTACCTAAAGTCCCAACTGTTAGGGCCTACCTAAAGTCCCAACTGTTAGGGCTACCTAAAGTCCCAACAGTTAGGGCCTACCTAAAGTCCCAACAGTTAGGGTCTACCTAAAGTCCAAACTGTTAGGGCCTACCTAAAGTCCCAACAGTTAGGGCCTACCTAAAGTCCCAACTGTTAGGGCCTACCTAAAGTCCCAACTGTTAGGGCCTACCTAAAGTCCCAACAGTTAGGGCCTACCTAAAGTCCCAACTGTTAGGGCCTACCTAAAGTCCCAACTGTTAGGGCCTACCTAAAGTCCCAACAGTTAGGGCCTACCTAAAGTCCAAACTGTTAGGGCCTACCTAAAGTCCCAACTGTTAGGGCCTACCTAAAGTCCCAACTGTTAGGGCCTACCTAAAGTCCCAACTGTTAGGGCCTACCTAAAGTCCCAACTGTTAGGGCCTACCTAAAGTCCCAACAGTTAGGGCCTACCTAAAGTCCCAACTGTTAGGGCCTACCTAAAGTCCCAACTGTTAGGGCCTACCTAAAGTCCCAACTGTTAGGGCCTACCTAAAGTCCCAACTGTTAGGGCCTACCTAAAGTCCCAACAGTTAGGGCCTACCTAAAGTCCCAACTGTTAGGGCCTACCTAAAGTCCCAACAGTTAGGGCCTACCTAAAGTCCCAACAGTTAGGGCCTACCTAAAGTCCCAACAGTTAGGGCCTACCTAAAGTCCAAACTGTTAGGGCCTACCTAAAGTCCCAACAGTTAGGGCCTACCTAAAGTCCCAACAGTTAGGGCCTACCTAAAGTCCCAACAGTTAGGGCCTACCTAAAGTCCCAACAGTTAGGGCCTACCTAAAGTCCCAACTGTTAGGGCCTACCTAAAGTCCCAACTGTTAGGGCCTACCTAAAGTCCCAACTGTTAGGGCCTACCTAAAGTCCAACTGTTAGGGCCTACCTAAAGTCCAAACTGTTAGGGCCTACCTAAAGTCCCAACTGTTAGGGCCTACCTAAAGTCCCAACTGTTAGGGCTGACCTGAAGTCCCAACTTGCAAAGCTTACAAGACGATTTTGGACCTGCTGTGCTCACTTTAACAGGAAGATGGCGCGGCCGTCCTTCTTGTGGGCAAATTTTGTCTTCAAACTTTGTCATCAAAGTCTGTCATTCTCTGGATTTATGATGCTTTCAAGACTACTGGGAAAAAAACAAAGTCAAATGATGTCAATGATCTTCAGGTTGGAGCTCCAGAAAGAGGCCAGAGTTCCCGACTTGGAATTCCGAGTTGGATTTTCCCAGTCAGAGATTGGAATTTTCAGAGTTCACAGTTGTTTTGAATTCACTGGGGTCTTTGATTTCCCATTTCCAAGTTTTTGCTTTTCAACGCTAGCAGTTAGCCACTGATTCCCTCCAAACCACTCATTGTTGAATTTGTGATTTCCAACCCGTTGTGTAATGTTTACTGTATGTCCAATGGCCGATGAGCACCAATATGTTTGATCCATAATTTATCTTCATATGCCAAGGATACAAAAGGAATTGCTAGTAGATTGTCGTAATTCATGATCGTGAAGGCTTGTCCAACCCGCTAGCTAAGATTTTGAAAGTTCACATGATCATTCCAATCAAAGCTACGGCAGAAATGATTTGACTTCATTTTATCTGTGGCCAATGACCTTAGGCCTTCTTGATGGGCACTTCTAATGTACATCTACCTGAGCACACAAGGGGCTTGAATATTCTAGCTAATGACATAGTGTCCCTATGAGTGACAGAACACTGAGCCAATCACGGTGCAACTAGAGAATTTTACCAACCCCTATGCTCTGTATTTTTCGTTGGCTGCTCCACAATGAAATAGGGTGCAGGCCAGGCAGCAGGCTGTTAGCCAGCTATTACCATTGTGACCGTGTCTGTGCCTCGATCTAGGTTGGGCAGAACTAAACATGGCATTGTTCGCCTTAGCAATCTCACTGGAATAAAGACCTACCCCATTCCTGTCATTATTGAAAGAGACGGTAAAATCTCAACTCTCATAATAGATCTAGTTAATGTAAGATCCCCCATTTCCAATACAGTTATAGTCAATTAACTAATCACTGATCATAATCTTGATGTGATTGTCCTGACGGAAACATGGCTTAAACATGAGGAATGTGCTATGTTAACTGAGGCCTCTCCTCCTGGTTACGCTAGTGACCATAACCCCGTGTATCCCACAAAAGCGGATTTGTTGCTAACATTTACGATAGCAAATGTCAATTTACCCCCCAAACAATTACTGTGTTTTCATCTTTTGAGCTTCTAGTCATGAAATCTATGCAGGCTACTCAATCACTTTTTTTTAGATACTGTTTACAGGCCTTCTGAGATGTGGAAAATTCCACAGACCCACTCCAAAAAGCTTTCAGAGCCATCATCGCCCAACATGTCTCCGGACCTACTCACTGACATAGTCATGCTCTGGACCTAGTTTTGTCCCGTGAAATAAATATTGTGGATCTTAATGTTTTTCCTCATAATACTGGACTATCGGACCACCATTTTGTTATGTTTGGAATGGCAATAAATAATCTGCTCAGACCCCAACCAAGGATCATCAAAAGCTGTGCTATAAATTCTCGGACAACTCAAAGATTCCTAGATGCCCTTCAAGACTCCCTCCACCTACCCAAGGATTTCAGAGTACAAACATTGGTTACCCTGTAGCGGGGTGCGTAATTGGTGGCAGAGAAGTCAGGCGCAGGAGAGCAGAACTGGGTGATAACCGGAGATTTATTAAGCAAAACAAATGGCATTCAGAACAACAAGATAAATAGGCACAAAAATAACCCATCGTACGCTCACGGGGAACGTGCACAAGCACTACAATAAACAATCCCACACAAAGACATGGGGGGAACAGAGGGTTAAATATACAACAAGTAATTGAGGGAATTAAAACCAGGTGTGAGGAAAAACAAGACAAAACACATGGAAAATGAAAAGTGGATTGATAGAAGCCCAGCGACGCCGAGCGCCGAGCGCCACCTGAACAAGGAGAGAACCTTACTTCGGCGGAAGTCGTGACATACCCACTTAACTGAGAAACTACATTTAACCTTGCATAATACCCTAGTTGCAGTCGCACCCTTATTAACTAAACATATTTTTCATAAGAAACTAACTCCCTGGTATACAGAAAATACAAGCTTCCAGAAAATTGGAACGGAAATGGCGTCACACCAAACTGGAAGTCTTCCGACTAGCTTGGAAAGACAGTACCGAGCAGTATCGAAGAGCCCTCACTGCTGCTCAATCATCCTATTTTTCCAACTTAATTAAGGAGAATAAAGCTAACTTAAAAGCAGCATTCCCCAAGAGAGGATGGCTTTCACTTCAGCAGTGATAAATTCATGAACTTCTTCGACGAAAAGATCATGATCATTAGAAAGCAAATTATGGTCTCCTCTTTAAATCTGCGTATTTCTCCAAAGCTCAGTTGTCCTGAGTCTGCATAACACTGCAAGGACTAAGGATCAAGGGAGACACTCAATTTAAAAAAATATTTTATCTCTTGACACATTGATGAAAATAGTCATGGCCTCTAAACTTTCAAGCTGCATACTGGACCATATTACCAACTAAACTATTGAAAGAGCTGCTTCCTGTGCTTGGCCATTCTATGTTGAACATAATAAACGGCATCCTATCCACCGGATGTGTACCAAACTCACTAAAAGTGGCAGTAATAAAGCCTCTCTTGAAAAAGCCAAACCTTAGCTCAGAAAATATTAAAAACTATCAGCCTATATCGGATCTCCCATTCATCTCAAACATTTTGCGCAGCAACTCACTGCCTTCCTGAAGAGAAACAATGTATATGAAATGCTTCAGTTTGGTTTTAGACCCCATCATAGCACTGAGACTGCACTCGTGAAGATGGTAAATTACCTTTTTTAATGGCGTCAGACCAAGGCTCTGCATCTCTCCTCGTGCTCCTAGACCTCAGTGCTGCTTTTGATACCATCGATCACCGCATTCTTTTGGAGAGATTGGAAACCCAAATTTGTCTACCCGGACAAGTTCTGCCGTGGTTTAGATCAACTCAACTCAACTCAAATCAACTGTACATTTTGGTGTTCCTCAAGGTTTTGTTTTATGACCACTATTGTTTTCACTGTATATTTAACCTCTTGGTGATGTCATTCGGAAACATAATGTTAATTTTCACTGCTATGCTGACAATACACAGCTGTAGCTTTCGATGAAACATGGTGAATCCCCAAAATGTCCCTCCCTTCCTGGAAGCCTGTGTTTCAGGCATAAGGAAGTGGAAGACGGCAAATGTTTTACTTTTAAACTCTGACAAAATAGAGATGCTAGTTCTAGGTCCCAAGAAACAAAGAAATCTTCTGTTGGATCTGACAATTCATCTTGATGGCTGAACAGTCGTCTCAAACAAAACTGTGAAGGACCTCGGTGTTACTCTGGACCCTGATCTCTCTTTTGACGAACATATCCAGATTTTTTTAAGGCCAGCTTTTTTCCATCTACTAATATTGCCACTAATATTGCCATCTACTAATATTGCCAAAAATCTGAAACTTGTTGTCCATAAATGTTGTAGAAAAATGCTCTTGTCACTTCTAGACTAGACTACTGCAATGTTCTACTTTCCGGATACCCGGATAAAACACTGAATACATTTCAGTTAGTGCTAAACACGGCTGCTAGAATCTTGACTAGAATATTACTCCAGTGCTAGCCTCTGGCTTCCTGTCAAGGCAAGGGCTGTTTTCAAGGTTTTACTGCTAACCTACAAACATTACATGGGCTTGCTCCCACCTATCTTTCTGATTTGGTCCTGCTATACATACCTACAGTACACATACGCTACGGTCACAAGACGCAGGCCTCATTATTGTTCCTAGAATTTCTAAGCAAACAGCTGGAGGCAGGGCTTTCTCCCATAGAGCTCAATTTTTATGGAAAGGTCTGCCCTATCCATGTGCGAGACGCAGACTCGGTCTCGACCTTCAAGTATTTCTTGAAGACTCATCTCTTCAGTAGGTCCTATGAGTAAGTGTAGTCTGGCCCAGGGGTGTGAAGGTGAACGGAAAGGCACTGGAGCGACAAACCACCCTTGCTATCTCTGCCTGGCCGGTTCCCCTCTCTCCACTGGGATTCTCTGCCTCTAACCCTATTACGGGGGCTGAGTCACTGGCTTACTGGTTTTCTTCCATGCCGTCCCGAGGAGGGAAGCATCACTTGAGTGGGTTGAGTCACTGACGTGATCTTCCTGTCCGGGTTGGTGCCTGCCTCGGGTTTATGCCGTGGGGGAGATCTCCGTGGGCTATACTTGGCCTTGTCTCAGGGTAGTAAGTTGGTGGTTGAAGATATCCCTCTAGTGGTGTGGGGTCTGTGCTTTGGCAAAATGGGTGGGGTTATACCCTGCCTGGTTGGCCCTGTCCGGGGGTATTGTCGGACGAGGCCACAGTGTCTCCCGACCCGTCTTGTCTCAGCCACCAGCATTTATGCTGCAGTAGTTTATGTGTCGGGGGGCTAGGGCCAGTCTGTTATATCTGGAGTATTTCTCCTGTCTTATCCGGTGTCCTGTGTGAATTTAAGTATCCTCCCTCTAATTCACTCTCTCTCTTTCTCTCTTTTCTTGGAGAACCTGAGCCTAGGACCATGCCTCAGGACTACCTGGCCTGATGACTCCTTGCTGTCCCCAGTCCACCTGGCCATGCTGCTGCTCCAGTTTCAACTGTTCTGCCTGCGGCTATGGAACCCTGACCTTTTCACCGGACATGCTATCTTATCCCGGACCTGCTGTTTTTCACTATCTCTCTACCGCACCTGCTGTCTCTAACTCTGCATGATCGGCTATGAAAAGCCAACTGACATTTTATCCTGAGGTGCTGATCTGTTGCACCCTCTACAACCACTGTGATTATTATTGTTTGACCCTGCTGGTCATCTATGAATGTTTGAAAATCTTGGCCATGTACTGTTATAATCTCCCATCGTCACAGCCAGAAGAGGACTGGCCACCCCTCAGAGCCAGGTTCCTCTCTAGGTTTCTTCCTAGGTTCCTGCCTTTCTTTTTTTTCATAGCCACTATGCTTCTACATCTGCGTTTCTTGCAGTTTGGGGTTTTAGGGTGGGTTTCTGTATAGCACTTTGTGACATCGGCTGATGTAAAAATGACTTTATAAATACATTTTATTGATTGATTGATTGACTGAGCTAGGCTGAAACATCTGAATTTTGGAGCTGCCTTACTCAAAAAAGCAAAAAAAATAGAATATTTGTATGCGGCTTTATTAACTCAATGATAGTTGTTTTTAAACATTGTTTGCAAACTGATATGTGGTGGGGCTCTGCTCCAGCGGCCCTGAATGACAGGTCGACACTGGACGCAGGCAGTATAAGAGCATCAGGTAAAAACGAACCAATAGTTTCTACCCCCAAACAAGTCAGTTGTGATCTCTATACGCTTCAATATGAGGTCCTAAAACTTGCATGAAAATGCATCTTTTAGCTATTGGCTAATATAGTCAACATGTTTTGTCTTGGGGTAAGTTGAGCCAATTGCCATGGGGTAAATTGAGCCAATGGTTGAGCCAAAGGGAAGTTAAGTTAATTGAAGTGCAAGGCATTATCACTGGGATATGAGGTTACAACAGGGCCTGGCCCATGTTAAAGTGTTTTAAATAGTAAAAAGTTCTTGTTCGGTGTTAAAATATGCTTAAAATGATTAAGAATTGTGTTTAATTATGTTTAGGAAATAAAGATATACATGGTTTTATTAAGATAGTGGTAATATTTCATTCAGTACAGAAATGTGTAGGCAGCTCAACTTATCGCATACCCCGGGGTAAGTTGTGCCAAGAGACCATTTTCTGATTGTATCCATGGATACACAATGAAACAATACTATATTTCCCTTGACGGAGTGATGCTGAATGTAAAAAATGGCTCAACTTACCCCACTCACCCCTACAGGGTCCCTTCAAACCATACTCTACCAGAGCTGACCCACTGGGCTTTCGCGAATTCTGGATTTTTCCATATCTGCATCCCAAATACCAGCCTATTCATGGCTGGTATGAACAGAACTGCAATTGATCATTGAGGTTTTATTGAAAAAAGAACAATATAATAAATCGCTTGTACAATAATAATAACAATAATATTATGAATAATATAAAACTCTGTACATTCCGTTGTTCTGCAGTACAACTGGAAGACTCTGATACAAAATGACTGGAACAGGGAGGGCGGGGTTCTATGTACAAGAAACGGGTCATTGTAGCCTAACGGCCTTTAACCGTTGATTCAAAATAAAGAAATAGGAGATAGATTTGTCATAATGCAAACTCTACAGGCTTTCAATACACCTTATTAACATGCCTGGGATACAGTACTGTTGGCTTATTAAACCATGTTGTCCTATCCAAGATTCCTTAGTAAAACAACAAACAACTTATAATGAAAAATAAAATGATATTTGATAACAAGGCATGGCAATCCATCGACCTACTCTAGGTATAAATATGAATGCATGAACAGCAAAGATAGGGTATGACAGAGGGGTATATGTACTGTCTTTAATTCCCTCCTTATTTAAAGAGCCTATAGGTGAAGATGTGTAATTTTTGTGATGACAGAATAATAGTGGATGATTGTAAAGTACTATGAAAAAAATTGATGTTTTGTTGTTTTACATAAAAATGACTTAGAAAAAAAAAAAAAGAGAAGTATTGTAACACTGTTATGTTTTGAACATCTCGCCTTAACAACATGCTACTGGTCTCATCCAGGGCCTAGAACCTGGCTTGTACGTTTTGCTTTGAATATGAAAACGATGGAAAAACCTTACAGAAGCCCGGGCATCATAAGGGCCATATAACTGTGTTTATCATGACGGTTACCACGGTGATATTGATTAATTAAGTTCTAGCAACATCTACACTGTATACACGGGTTAGAAAATAAATATTTTGTCTTGATTAAAAAAAAAAAAATACTTCAAAAATACTCTAATTCTACCAAATGGATGAGACACGTAATTATAATAACAATAATAATAATAATATTTGGCGTCTTCTGTTATCAAACCCTACAAAATGCAACAACGTAGCAGCACTTTTTTTAAAGAACATTCGTATGCTAATTTTCCCTCCTCCCTTGTCTTGTCTGTGTTGTTTGTTCAGTTCTGCTTCACTTTCGAATACTAATACCACCCTGCTAATTTCCTTCAAACAAAACAGGCAAGTTTCTATTGATTTGACCAGCATTGAACGACCCTTTAATGTATGTTATGTTGTGCGTCTGTTAAGAGACCGGCTCATTACCAACAGCACATACAACATGACCATATATCTACTTTGGATACGTACAGTATGGATGAATGCTAATAGTTCAGAAACATTTCTCTAATTGATCATTTGATCCAGTTTTTATTGCACTACTTTAGAATGGCTGCATAGTATGTTTTCTCCGATAGTAGGAATGTCTCTCTACATTGAGCTACATTTCCTTGGATGTAATTCACCAAAGATCACCAGTTGACTGCAACACGACGGTCTATTCAAAGGCTAAAACAGTTTCGCATTTCACTGCAAAAGATGGAGAAAAAAAAAAGGTTTCGTTGCAAAGCTGTACTGCATCTTTAATTGTTTGGATTAACATTACGAAACTTTAGAGTACTTTGGAGCTGGGTGCCCAGGATCAATTCAAAGTGCAAATTAGCTAAATAAAAATAATATTTTGGTTTTCACAGAGCAGAACTTTCTAAATCTCTCTGTTACTCTATGGGTAGGCATCTTTGCAAGTTTTCCCCTTCGAGTTTCTCTGAAACGAGAAAGTAGAGAATTTGATTATAGCAGCATTTGTTTTATATACTACAAGGCAGACAATAGAAATACAACCGTTGTTCTCATCTTGTTCATAATTTGCTGGACAGATAAACAGAGAGACATGCCTGCTATTTTCAAGTCATCGTAGCTAACACCCATTCCAATATGTTATACAGATGCACATTCCTTTCTATACATAGATGCTAAAGTGATACATACATTTCATTTTCTTGTGGGAACCTTTTTCAAAAAAGTTTTCCTTCTTATCTGCACATATTTCATAGTGCTGTGCTTGCTGTAATATGCAATTACATTGTTTAAAAAAAAAAGTTACAAGTCCCCAGCTATCCCCTTCCCACAGCAGTACCGTCGGCATGAACCTGTCCTTCACCCAAGGCCCAGGTCAGCTCAATGTCCTTTACCCAATGTCCAGCTCAGCTCAATGTC
Organism: Oncorhynchus keta; assembly: GCF_023373465.1. Lineage (NCBI taxonomy): Eukaryota > Metazoa > Chordata > Actinopteri > Salmoniformes > Salmonidae > Oncorhynchus > Oncorhynchus keta. The sequence goes on along the minus strand of NC_068444.1, from coordinate 11,311,364 downwards.
CTTTACACTAGGCCCAGCTCAGCTCAATGTCCTTTACACTAGGCCCAGCTCAGCTCAATGTGCCATTTATAACAACTAGATGGGATTCTAGAATCAGAATCTTCTTCTCTGTGAGGTGATCTGCAGTCTCTGCACAGTCATATTTCAGATTCTCGTCTCAGGGGCCTGGACTCTAGTGGCACAGTGGCCTGGTGATGCTCTGAGTCTGACATATTGTCTGTCTGGGTTACATCTGGGCCCACGCTACCCCCGTTCCCCTCGTCCATCTCCTCTTTGTTAGTCAGCGCCACCTCGTTCTCGTAACAGAAGGAGTTGGAGCTGGACAGGATGTATTTTTTCTCGGCCAGGTCTCTGGCACTGCACAGCGGGGTACTGGGAACCTCGTAAGTCTTATGAAAACGAGAGTAGTCCACCTTGTAGTAGCTCTTCTCCTCGAAGAGCACCGGCTCGAAGCGGTGGCCCCACAGGATCTCGCTGGCCAGGTAGGAGCTGCGGCACTGGGTGGTCATGGCCGTGGCCTCCACCATCCCTTCCAGGATCACCACGATCTCGAACTCGGACGTCTCCAGCTCTTGCTTGCTCATGTTATAGAATGGGCTGTCCTCGTCGATCTCGTGGACGATGGTGATGGGCGACACCAGGAAGATACGGTCGACTCCGCTGTCGAAGCCCACATCAATGTCCATCTGGTCCAGAGGGATGAACTCCCCTTCTGCAGTGGTGCGCGACTTGAGGAGGTGGGCACGCACGTGGGCCTCCACCAGGTGGCTTTTCCTCAGGTTGCCCACGCGCCACATCAGACACAGCTTGTTGTCCCTCATGGCCACTGTAGCGTTGTGGCTGAACACCAGCGTCTCGTTCCTCTTCTTGGGCTTGGCCATCTTGGCCATGACGGCGCCGATGATGAAGGCGTCGATAATGCACCCCACAATGCTCTGGAAGACCACCATGAAGACCGCCACAGGACACTCATCGGTGACGTAGCGGTAGCCGTAGCCGATGGTGGTCTGGGTCTCGATGGAAAACAGGAAGGCTGCAGTGAAACTGCTCACGTTGGAGACGCACTTCTGGGAGCCGTTCTCCAAGTCGCCGTGGAAGATGGCGACCAGCCAGAAGACGCAGCCGAAGAACAGCCACGACAGGAGGAAGGCAAGGCAGAAGATGACAAACATCCACCGCCAGCGGATGTCCACGCATGTCGTGAAGATGTCAGCGAGGTAACGCTGTCCTTTCTCGGACACATTGATGAACTGCACATTGCAGTGACCGTCCTTCTTGACGAAGCGGCTCTGGGGCTGGTGCCGCGTGTGCACCTTTCCTTTGCCATTCCCATACCCGTTGGGCACTGCCACGGTGGCCAACTTCATACCGTGCTCCTCGGTTGACACTATGCTGTAGCGGTTGGCTCGCACACTTCCCATCACCTCGTTCTGGTGGGAGGGCTGTGGCGCTGCTTCTGCTTTGGAAAACAGTCTGAGTTTCTTGAAAAAGCGTTGGAGAAACAGTTTTGAAACACTAACGGGACCAACTCAAGCAGAAAATGGGGTGGTGAAGTGAGGCGGACAAAGGAAAGGAGGGAGGAGGAGACAAAGCCTCTCTCTCGGTCTTCGACTGCCTCTAGCTTGACTGCAACCAGGGAGAGGTCCTTGGGGTTGAGTAGTGCTCTCTCATCAGGCAGCCGGACCTCACCAATGATGTATGCTGAGGGAAAAAGAGAGAGAAAGGTTTTAGACTTGCTGATGAGTCATGATTCATGAAATACCACCAACTGTCATGAAGATTACTTCAATATCCAATGGATTTCTCTGTCGTGTGTGAAGCCTGAGAAAACAATGAAATAATGTATACCCAAGAACAAGCACGTCTCCTCATGCCAACAATATTTCATTCGGTTATGACAACAGTCATATTTAACCCCTATCCTGGCTTCTCCAGGTCAGGGAGCAATGTGAGCGATGTCCCACTGATGGTCAGTCACAAAGCATACTTGTTTTTTGGTGCCCACAGAGTGTCGACACGATCATTTCCCATTGGATTGTGGGTTGCGGGGCCTCTACGGGATCAAGTGCACTCATGACTTCTTTGGAACCCCCCTCCCCCAGCCGGACCGCTACTGTTTCTAAACAAAAAAGAAGAGAAATGATCTGAACTGATCGAGCTCAGACGCACGTACAACCATTGCAATTTCTTATTTCTGGGGAACAACGACAGACAGCACATTACTTGCAACATGGAAGAGGAAATAACAGTCTTGTTAAAGCAGCAAATGAACGATTGTCTTCAGTTTAAATCTCCTTTACAAGTAGACCCGTCACTTCCATTCTGTGAAGACAGTCTTACTGTCTGTCACACCAGCCTGTTTGACAAATTACACAGTGCGTGAACCAATCCTACTGCCTCATTACCCACTGGTGCGTTCTTAATACCCATTTTCACATACCTTGCTAATCACAACCTTGGAAAATGTTTTGTTGCTTGAATGTAAACTACAGTACCACATCATTTGGCCAACCGACCGAAAGGGCTCTTTTCTCGAATGTCACTTATTGGGGTTCTGGAAACTTTCTAAGGCTCAAGATTGGTGTTTTCAGATTGTAATGAGGTACTTTAATGGGGTGTCAATTGTACAGAAATATTATTCCATTTTCTGTGTGACTTCATTATATTCATATTTGTGGAGACTTTCCGATTAGTGATAACTTGACTTAGGACACTAGACCTACATGCATGGAAACATACTGCACGTGTATTACACTGAACTGTGTTACAATTTATATAAGGAAATCCGTCAATTTAAATTAATTAAATATGCCGTAATCTATGGATTTCACACGACTGGGCAGGGCCGCAACCATGGGTGGGCCTGGCTCAAATCAGAATGAGTTTTTGCCAACAAAAGGGCTTTATTACAGACAGAAATACTCCTCAGTTTCATCAGCTGTCTGGGTTGCTGGTCTCAGATGATCCTGCAGGTAAAGAAGCCGGATGTGGAGGTCCTGGGCTGGTGTGGTTACATGTGGTCGGCGGTTGTGAGGTCGGTTGGACGTACTGCCAAATTCTCGAAAATGACATTGGAGGTGGCTTATGATAGAGAAATTAACATTCAATTCCCTGGCAACAGTTCCGGGTGACATTCCTGCAGTCAGCATGCCAATTGCATGCTCCCTCAAAACTTGAGACATCTGTGGCAGTGTGTTGTGTGACAAAACTGCACATTTTAAAGTGGCCTTGTATTGTCTCTGGCACAAGGTGCACCTGTGTAACGATCATGCTGTTTAATCAGCTTATTGATATGCCACACCTGTCAGGTGGATAGATTATCTTGGCAAAGGAGAAATACTCACTAACAAGGATGTAAACAGAGAAATAAGCTTTTGGTGCATAGGGAACCATCCTGAGATCTTTTATTTCAGCTCATGAACCTCTCGTTCTCTCAAACAGAGAATCAGTGAACATAAAAGTTAAATCAGAAGAAACGACAGGGATTATCCAGTGGCAGTACATTTTAATGACCTAAAGCCTGACATTTCTACCTTGAGATTTTGTGGCATAGAGAAAGTTAAGATATCAGACAAGGGAGGTGATATCAATAATACTCTGAGTAAAAGAGAATGTTTGGGGATTTTCACCCTCCAGACATTATTTCCTAAAGGATCAAATAAAACTTGCTATGTCCTCATTGTGGTTTTTCAGACGTGTTTAATACGTCTTATTTACACACTTTATTTGAATATTTATGATATGCATATTGTTATATTTAGCACTTATGTTTTTCCTTCTCCTCCAACCCCATTCGATGTGTGGAACGGATGTGGGCGGGGCTAGGTCTACATAAGGGTGCACATTTAAAAAAATTCACAAAAGCTCTGAAGAAGGCTGTGTGGCCGATACATAAGCTTATTAAATATCAGTGATACTATCAAGAGCAGTGATACTACCAAGAGCAGTGATGCTACCAAGAGCAGTGATACTATCAAGAGCAGTCATACTATCAAGAGCAGTGATACTATCAAGAGCAGTCATACTATCAAGAGCAGTGATACTATCAAGAGCAGTGATACTATCAAGAGCAGTGATACTATCAAGAGCAGTCATACTATCAAGAGCAGTGATATTATCAAGAGCAGTGATACTATCAAGATCAGTGATACTATCAAGATCAGTGATACTATCAAGAGCAGTGCTACTATCAAGAGCAGTGATATTATCAAGAGCAGTGATACTATCAAGAGCAGTGGTATTATCAAGAGCAGTGATACTATCAAGATCAGTGATACTATCAAGATCAGTGATACTATCAAGAGCAGTGATACTATCAAGAGCAGTGATACTATCAAGAGCAGTGATACTATCAAGAGCAGTGTGCGGTTTCCTTTTCCCTTCATTTCAACTCATGAAACATGGGACCAACGCTTTACATGTTGCGTTTATATGCTTGTTGAGTATAGTAGAATGTGCAGAAATGAATATGAAACATGCATATTTTTTTACTGGGGGAAATCTCTCTCTCTGTATCTCTCTGTCTCTCTGTCTCTCTCAGTCTCTCTCTGTCCCTCTCTGTCTCTGTCTCTCTCTGTCTCTGTATCGCTCTCTCTCTGTCTCTCTCTCTCTCTCTCTCTGTCTCTGTATCTCTCTGTCTCTCTCTGTCTGTCTCTCAGTCTCTCTCTGTCCCTCTCTGTCTCTGTCTCTCTCTGTCTCTGTATCGCTCTCTCCCTGTCTCTGTATCTCTCTCTCTCTGTCTCTCTCTGTCTCTCTCTCTCTCTCTCTCTGGGTGTACTTGAGTACATCAGCATAGCTTGTTGACTCACAGAGTCCTCTGGGACTTCATATTCTCTCAGCAGCATAATGGCTGTCCTGTGAGGATTCTGTCTCTGGCACTACAGAAACACCACTCATTAGAGAGAGCCCTGCCTGCCTGTGTCTGAAGTGTTGTACATGTTCTAGACCTCGCTGTCTTAGCAACCAACCATAGTTGCAACGAACACTGTGAACTCTTCTGTTATGTTTTTTTAGGGGTGGGGTTTGGGTTATATCCCAAAGAAATGTGTTTAGATTATTTAAAAAATACTTTTGGGAGATTTTGTGATATGAGAGTCAGTGAGGAAAAGGTATGTGAGTGCGTGAGGAAAATATAGGGAATTTATTTGTGTTCTTTAACATGTAAAGTTGAAGAAATAGCTTTTCTTATTGTCGTTTAATATTAAAAGGATAAGATATAGCTTTTCTTCTTGCTCCATTGCAAAACTGAAACCACTAAATATAATGATTTTGACTCGTGAACCGTGAAAAGATATGAGCAGACTACAGTCTCTGTTAAGTCAATGTACACATTTTCTCTAGTATGTAGACTGCCTTCAGATATTTCCCTTCATGTTTGTAAAAATTGTTTATAGAGTGGTATCTGCAGTATCAGCTCCTAGAATGTTTCCTTAACTCTCTCTCTCTCTCTCTCTTATTAACTTGTATCTCAAATAGCATGTTGGTGGTGAGTAGTCAGGAGGAACTCTCTCATCAAACATGGGCACTATTTTGGGAATTTGGGGAATTCTGGATTGTTGACAGTAATTACTAATTAGACATGCAAAGTCAGTCTACATCTCAACCTCTCCTCAATCAACACCAGTTAGGATGACTGTGCAGTTTACACAGTACATGATTAATATGAGCTTTTCCCGCCAACTAAATAAGTATCTTTCCAACTTGTACTAGTCTGTTTTCTGACAGAGTGACGTGAATAGAAATTGATACGGCTTTGTTTGCTTTTGGGGGTTGAGAGGACACTTAATGGAAAATTATTACAGACATGTTGAATTTTGTATTGTCTTTTAGTAACATCAATAGATGCTATTTTCCCATCTGTTGCTATGACACCATGATAACAGAATGGAAAAACATGACTGTTTATTGTTCGGTTATATCCCCCTTTTTGATCAGTGGGATAATTATGTTCTGTGGAAAATGGAATCCCTCTGATCTCTGATTGAATTAGTACTGCTGGACTGGCCTAATCTGAGAGGTGTATATACGGTGCCAATATTCACACTGTGGAAACAATGTCATGGTTGAAGTGTCCTGCAGAAACATAACTTACAGAATGTATAGTAACTCCCTGACCCGCTGCCAGCGCACAGTCATTTACGGTCACCTTGAGGATGGTCTTGTTGCAGTACACAAAAAGCTGTCTCATCTAGGACTACCATTTTAAAGGCCCAGTGGAGTAAAAAAAAACGTGATTTTCCTGTTTCATATATACATCTATTTTCACACTATGAGGCTGGAATAATACTGTGAATTTGTGAAAATGATGATAATGCTCTTTTAGTGTAAGAGCTGTTTGAAAATATTTCTGTCTGTTTCGGTGGAATGGAGTTTTGGAATGGAGTTTTGGCCTGCCTGATAAATTAGTTAATAAACCAATAAGAAAGAGAGTTCCAAACCTTTCTGCAAATAATAGCGCGTTTTCAGTTTCTTCCTCCCCACTCGGACTACTCCCAGACAGTCTTAGCTAAAGTGCTTGAGAAATTGCTCTTTGCTAAGAAGCTATTTTTTAAATATTTTTTTTTATCATTTCAATTGAAAACAATTGCAGTAAGTAATTGTTACACAGTAATGATTTCATATTTAAAAAAATGTTAAACGGTTGCATTGAACCTTTAATATAGAATACAGTATGTGGCTCCAGACTCCAAGCAGCACTCGACATGCCAACGAGAAACGCGAACAGGTGCGGGCTAAAAAACGTGAACCGACTGAGTGATGCAATCTCTCATACATCGTTCAAACATTCCATCCATACCGTTATAATTGTACATGAATGTACGTTTACATGGAAACAGATATACGATTAACACTGATTGCATGACAAATTGTAACTTTTGGGATGTTTCTGCCTGTTTGTGAGCAGTGTATTACATCATAACTGTATGAATTAGCCTACGCATAAACATGGCATGTTTTTGCACTTAAAATGTATTATTATGGATTTAAACAGGTTGATGAAATGATATGCATGAATAAACAATAAAAAGTCCCGCTCTGCAAGCTTCTAGCCACAGTGGGTATGACTTTGTCTGAAAGTCGGCGGGGTGACTACAGCGCATCCATTCAAAGGAGCGACTGTCCATGTGCAACTAACCCAATATTCTCAAATATATAAAATAAACAGTAGTCTATGTTATGCAGCATCGTCGACTTCCCGATACGTTTGATACGAATTGCTACAAAGAGGTTGTTAAACCTTACCTGTTGCACATTTATAGACCGGGACAAAATCAAAAGTTAGTTGACATTATATTCCAGAAGATAAGTCCGCTGGTAAACACTTTTCAAAGCGTTTGTTTCTGTTTTGGATTTAATGTTGCCTTCTTGTTATGATGACAGCGAGAACTGAAACTGCCTCATGTCAATGAAATGACTGGTCTTAATAGTGTGCTTAGCGAATAGTGCTCAAAGTAATTTAAATAGCGTATACCGGCATGCCCCGCCTTCTGGACCCTACCCAGCCAATAGTATTACGGAGAGGAAGAACGCGTTGAAGTAGGCTGATACATTTACACTGACGTATGAAACCGTGTGAGTGAAAATTCATAGGCTACAAACCGCAAGTAATGTTTTGGGAGACACATGTCAGGGGTTTGGATAGGAGGGATATGCGTAACACCAGATGGGTTGTTTTTAGCGGTGCTTATTCATATTACTAATCGATTGTTCGTTTTTGGGTCGCCTGGGGCGGGGGAGGGGGGTCATCTCATTTTAGGCAGAACACAGGAACATAATTTAGGGTATATTTTTCTAGTCTGCAAAGGGGACAAGTTATATATTTCAACCTCTCCCCGACCCAGTCTGTAATACCTACATGTTTCAAGCAGACCACCATAGTCCCTGTGCCCTTGAATGCCCAGGTAACCTGTGTACATCACTACCACCGTATCGCTTATATACGTAGCTATGAAACGCTTTGAAAGGCTGGTCATGGCTCACATTGACGCCATCATTCCAGACACCCTGGACCCACTCTGGTTCGTATACTTCTACAACAGTTCCACAGACACCACTATCTCTATTGCACTCCACACTTTCCTCTCCCATCTGGGTAAGAGGAACACCTACACTGCAACAAATTGCTGTACAGTTGTGACCAAAAGGTTTGAGAATGACACAAATATTAATTTTCACAAAGTTTGCTGCTTCAGTGTCTTTAGATATTTTTGGCAGATGTTACTATGGAATACTGAAATAAAACAATTACAAGCATTGCATAAGTGTCAAAGGCTTTACTTGACAATTACATGAAGTTGATGCAAAGAGTCAATATTTGCAGTGTTGACCCTTCTTTTTCAAGACCTCTGCAATCCGCCCTGGCATGCTGTCAATGAACTTCTGGGCCACATCCTGACTGATGGCAGCTCATTCTTGTATAATCAATGCTTGGAGTTTGTCAGAATTTGTGGGTTTTTGTTTGTCCACCCGCCTCTTGAGGATTGACCACAAGTTCTCAATGGGATTAAGGTCTGGGGAGTTTCCTGGCCATGGACCCAACATTTTGATGTTTTGTTCCCCGATCTACTCACTTTTGCATCATGGCAAGTTGCTCCATCATGCTGGAAAAGGCATTGTGCGTCACCAAACTGTTCCTGGATGGTTTGGAGAAGTTGCTCTCTGAGGATGTGTTGGTACCATTCTTTATTCATGGCTGTGTTCTTAGGAAAAATTGTGAGTGAGCCCACTCCCTTGGCTGAAAAGCAACCCCACACATGAATGGTCTCAGGATGCTTTACTGTTGGCATGACACAGGACTGATGGTAGCGCTCACCTTGTCTTCTCTGGACAAGCTTTTTTCTCAATGCCCCAAACAATCGGAAAGGGGATTCATCGGAGAAAATTACTTTACCTCAGTCCTCAGCAGTCCAATCCCTGTAACGTTTGCAGAATATCAGTCTGTCCCTGATGTTTTTCCTAGAGAGAAGAGGCTTCTTTGCTGCCCTTCTTGACACCAGGCCATCCTCCAAAAGTCTTTGCCTCACTGTGCGTGCAGATGCACTCACACCTGCCTGCTGCCATTCCTGAGCAAGCTCTGTACTGGTGGTGCCCCAATCCCGCAGCTGAATCAACTTTAGGAGATGGTCCTAGCGCTTGCTGGACTTTCTTGGGCGCCCTGAAGCCTTCTTCACAACAATTGAACTGCTCTCCTTGAAGTTCTTGATGATCCGATAAATGGTTGATTTAGGTGCAATCTTACTGGCAGCAATATCTTTGCCTGTGAAGCTCTTTTTGTGCAAAGCAATGGTGACGGCACGTGTTTCCTTGCAGGTAACCATGGTTGACAGAGGAAGAACAATGATTCCATGTACCACCCTCCTTTTGAAGCTTCCAGTCTGTTATTCGAACTCAATCAGCATGACATAGTGAACTCCAGCCTTGTCCTCGTCAACACTCACACCTGTGTTAACGAGAGAATCACTGACATGATGTCAGCTGGTCCTTTTGTGGATTCAGTTAATTTTTCATGGCAAAGAGGGAATTTGAAATTAACATAACATAACATTCTGGAGTATATGCAAATTGCCATCATACAAACTGAGGCAGTAGACGTTGTGAAAATTAATATTTGTGTCATTCTCAAAACTTTTGGCCACGGCTGTACATTTACAGCAAGATGGTTTACAGTCAGCTACTGCAACTTTATATTACAGTGTTGTACTGTAAAGAGCAATGCATTATGGTGTCTCAACGGCGTTCCGCTACACTGCTGAAAAATAACAGTAAAGTACTGTATTATCTTTTTTGCTGTATATTTACAGCAGCATACTGTATTTTTTGTTTTTTCGTTGTGAGAAAATGTGGGAAATAATCTCTGGCTCATTAACATATTTCAAGGCATGATGTATTGCATTTGTGAGAATGCTGTACCCCATATAATACAGTACCATACTGTATATTTGTCTTCTACGGTCTTTACTGTAATTCATTACCACCCGACAGAACACAGTACCGTACTGTAGTTTGGGAATCTAAAAACCCTGTTGTGTAAATCTACAGTAAATTGCTAGCTATTATGCTGCCAGTAATTAACTGTAATTCAGTTCCATCCCTACAGTGCCGTAACCTTTTGTGGATGCTGGTATTGGCTCATTTAACACATAATGAGGCGTCCCTTGTAAGTAGCTACACTTGCACACGTTGATGAGACTGATGTACCAATTTAAGTGATATGTGGTAGTCGTTCCCTAACAATTAAATGTACTGAACAAAAATATAAATGCAACATGTAAAGTGTTGGTCCCATGTTTCATGAGCTGAAATAAAACATCACAGAAATTTTCCAGGTGCACAAAAAGCAAAAAAACCTGTAAGTTTGTTACATCCCTGTTAGTGCACATTTCTCCTTTGCCAAGATAATACACCTAACAGGTGTGGCATATCAATAAGCTGATTAGACAGGTGCACCTTGTGCTGGAGACAATAAAAGGCCATTCTAAAATGTGCAGTTTTGTCACACAACACAATGCCACAGATGTTTCACATTGTGAAGGAGCGTGTAATTGGCACGCTGACTGCAGGAATGTCCACCAGAGCTATTGCCAGAGAATTGAAGGTTAATGTCTCTACCATAAGCCAGCTCCAGTACGTCCAGTACGTCCAACACAACCACAGACTGTGTGTATCCACTCCAGACCAGGACCTCCACATCCGACTTCTTCACCTGCGGGTTCATCTGAGACCAGCCGACACATGACAGCTGATGAAATGGAGGAGTTTTGCTGTCTGTAATAAAACGGTTTTGTGGGGAAAAACTCATTCTGATTGGTTGGGCCTGGTTCCCTAGGGGGTGGGCCTATGCCCTCCCATGGCTGTGCCCCTGCCCAGTCATGAGAAATCCAAAGATTTGGGCCTATTTTAGTTATTTCAATTGACTGATTTCCTTATATGAACTGTAACTCAGTAAAATTGTTGAAATTGTTTCATGTTGCATTTATATTTTGGTTTAGTATATACAGTGGGGCAAAAAAGTATTTAGTCAGCCACCAATTGTGCAAGTTCTCCCACTTAAAAAGATGAGAGAGGCCTGTAATTTTCATCATAGGTACACTTCAAATATGACAGACAAAATGTGAAGAAAAAAAATCCAGAAAATCAAATTGTAGGATTTTTTATGAATTTATTTGCAAATTATGGTGGAAAATAAGTATTTGGTCACCTTCAAACAAGCAAGATTTCTGTCTCTCACAGACCTGTAACTTCTTCTTTAAGAGGCTCCTCTGTCCTCCACTCGTTACCTGTATTAATGGCACCTGTTTGAACTTGTTATCAGTATAAAAGACACCTGTCCACAACCTCAAACAGTCACACTCCAATCTCCACTATGGCCAAGACCAAAGAGCTGTCAAAGGACACCAGAAATAAAATTGTAGACCTGTACCAGGCTGGGAAGACTGAATCTGCAATAGGTAAGCAGCTTGGTTTGAAGAAATCAACTGTGGAAGCAATTACTAGGAAATGGAAGACATACAATACCACTGATAATCTCCCTCAATCTGGGGCTCCACACAAGATCTCAAGATGGTAATACTTCAACAGTTGAATATATATATATACAGTATATATCGGTGATAGCGCAGAGTGACAGTGGGTCTTAAACCTTTAATGGTTGAATATTAAGCCATGTAATTTTGTCTTGTAATCACAGTCAGTTTGGAAGCCTTTGTTTAGGCCTCTAAATGGTGATATAAAATACTGAATATTCATGAAGATGCTGTACTATGCAAATACCTTGCAGCTAACCTGCTTGCGGTAAATGCCATGTAATTACAGTGAAATACTATCAAAAAAATACATTATCACAGTAGCTTTTACTTTCTTACAGTATAGTAGGCTGATTGTACCAGGTCATTGCATACCACTTCTGGCTTGCTTCTGAAGCGAAGCAGGGTTGGTCCTGGTCAGTTCCTGGATGGGAGACCAGATGCTGCTGGAAGTGGTGTTGGAGGGCCAGTAGGAGGCACTCTTTCCTCTGGTCTAAACAATATCCCAATTCCCCAGGGCAGTGATTGGGGACACTGCCCTGTGTAGGGTGCCGTCTTTCGGATGGGACGTTAAAACGGGTGTCCTGACTCTCTGAGTTCATTAAAGATCCATGGCACATATCGTAAGAGTAGGGGTGTTAACCCCGGTGTCCTGGTTAAATTCCCAATCTGGCCCTCAAACCATCACGGTCACCTAATAATCCCCAGGCTCGTTCATCCCCCTCCTCTTCCCTGTAACTATTCCCCAGGTTGTTGCTGCAAATGAGAATGTGTTCTCAGTCAACTTACCTGGTAAAATAACGGATAAATAAAAATAAATTGCTCTACATTTTCCAGTAACTGGTGGCAAGTTACTGTAAATTATATAGATATGCATTGATATATTCTAACAATATCTTGTTACAAGATATGTTGAAAAACAATGTAAACATTTCCAGATGTGGTTTCAGAAACATATGACTTGCTTTGACTGTGGTTTTTATCAACCTTACTGTAGATGAATGACTCTAAGTCACTCTGGACAAGAGCGTCTGGTAAATGACCAAAGTGTAAACATGTAAATTTGCAAAGCACACTGCTGGGTATTATTCTAATGAGCTCCACCCTCAAACCGTTTGTATTTTGATCACATTTGGTGTTGTTTTGGGGGCAGAGATAATTAGGATCATACCAAACAGTGTGCTTTGTAAGTGTTCATTTTTTACATTTACATTTAGGTAATTTAACAGACACTTACTCCAAAGAGACATACAGTACAGTCAGTGACGCCAACGTAAACAAGAATATACCACAGTCATAGCAAGTAAAAATATTATTTTACCGTTACCGAGATTTTTGTAGTTAAGCGGGCTACTTGCAAGTATATATTTGTATTAGAAAATACAAAATACATGTATTCTAATTAAAGTGTTACAAAATAGCCTACATTAATTGTATATCGGAACAGTGAAATACAAATTACTAAGTAGGTATTGAACGTTTTGAAATACTTAAATATAAAACAGAAATACTGCCTGTTGTTGGCACTAGCTAGCTGCACTCTAAATCACATTTTATTATTTAACTAGGCAAGTCAGTTAAGAACAAATTCCTATTTTCCTATTTTACAATGACGGCCTACCCCGGCCAAATCCAGACGATGCTTCGCCAATTGTGTGCCACCCTATGGGACTCCCAATCACAGCCAGATGTAATACAACCTGGATTCAAACCATGGGTTGTAGTGATGCCTCTTGCACTGAGATGTGATGCGTCTTGCACTGAGATGTGATGCGTCTTGCACTGAGATGTGATGCCTCTTGCACTGAGATGTGATGCCTCTTGCACTGAGATGTGATGCCTCTTGCACTGAGATGTGATGCCTCTTGCACTGAGATGTGATGCGTCTTGCACTGAGATGTGATGCGTCTTGCACTGAGATGTGATGCCTCTTGCACTGAGATGTGATGCCTCTTGCACTGAGATGTGATGCCTCTTGCACTGAGATGTGATGCGTCTTGCACTGAGATGTGATGCCTCTTGCACTGAGATGTGATGCCTCTTGCACTGAGATGTGATGCCTCTTGCACTGAGATGTGATGCCTCTTGCACTGAGATGTGATGCGTCTTGCACTGAGATGTGATGCCTCTTGCACTGAGATGTGATGCCTCTTGCACTGAGATGTGATGCCTCTTGCACTGAGATGTGATGCCTCTTGCACTGAGATGTGATGCCTCTTGCACTGAGATGTGATGTGTCTTGCACTGAGATGTGATGCCTCTTGCACTGAGATGTGATGCCTCTTGCACTGAGATGTGATGTGTCTTGCACTGAGATGTGATGTGTCTTGCACTGAGATGTGATGCCTCTTGCACTGAGATGTGATGTGTCTTGCACTGAGATGTGATGTGTCTTGCACTGAGATGTGATGCCTCTTGCACTGAGATGTGATGCCTCTTGCACTGAGATGTGATGTGTCTTGCACTGAGATGTGATGCCTCTTGCACTGAGATGTGATGCCTCTTGCACTGAGATGTGATGTGTCTTGCACTGAGATGTGATGTGTCTTGCACTGAGATGTGATGCCTCTTGCACTGAGATGTGATGTGTCTTGCACTGAGATGTGATGTGTCTTGCACTGAGATGTGATGCCTCTTGCACTGAGATGTGATGCCTCTTGCACTGAGATGTGATGTGTCTTGCACTGAGATGTGATGCCTCTTGCACTGAGATGTGATGTGTCTTGCACTGAGATGTGATGCCTCTTGCACTGAGATGTGATGCCTCTTGCACTGAGATGTGATGCCTCTTGCACTGAGATGTGATGCCTCTTGCACTGAGATGTGATGCCTCTTGCACTGAGATGTGATGTGTCTTGCACTGAGATGTGATGCCTCTTGCACTGAGATGTGATGTGTCTTGCACTGAGATGTGATGCCTCTTGCACTGAGATGTGATGCCTCTTGCACTGAGATGTGATGCCTCTTGCACTGAGATGTGATGTGTCTTGCACTGAGATGTGATGCCTCTTGCACTGAGATGTGATGCCTCTTGCACTGAGATGTGATGCCTCTTGCACTGAGATGTGATGCCTCTTGCACTGAGATGTGATGCCTCTTGCACTGAGATGTGATGCCTCTTGCACTGAGATGTGATGCGTCTTGCACTGAGATGTGATGCCTCTTGCACTGAGATGTGATGCCTCTTGCACTGAGATGTGATGCCTCTTGCACTGAGATGTGATGCCTCTTGCACTGAGATGTGATGCCTCTTGCACTGAGATGTGATGCCTCTTGCACTGAGATGTGATGCCTCTTGCACTGAGATGTGATGCGTCTTGCACTGAGATGTGATGCCTCTTGCACTGAGATGTGATGCCTCTTGCACTGAGATGTGATGCCTCTTGCACTGAGATGTGATGCGTCTTGCACTGAGATGTGATGCCTCTTGCACTGAGATGTGATGCCTCTTGCACTGAGATGTGATGCCTCTTGCACTGAGATGTGATGCCTCTTGCACTGAGATGTGATGCGTCTTGCACTGAGATGTGATGCCTCTTGCACTGAGATGTGATGCCTCTTGCACTGAGATGTGATGCCTCTTGCACTGAGATGTGATGCCTCTTGCACTGAGATGTGATGCCTCTTGCACTGAGATGTGATGTGTCTTGCACTGAGATGTGATGCCTCTTGCACTGAGATGTGATGCCTCTTGCACTGAGATGTGATGTGTCTTGCACTGAGATGTGATGTGTCTTGCACTGAGATGTGATGCCTCTTGCACTGAGATGTGATGTGTCTTGCACTGAGATGTGATGTGTCTTGCACTGAGATGTGATGCCTCTTGCACTGAGATGTGATGCCTCTTGCACTGAGATGTGATGTGTCTTGCACTGAGATGTGATGCCTCTTGCACTGAGATGTGATGCCTCTTGCACTGAGATGTGATGTGTCTTGCACTGAGATGTGATGTGTCTTGCACTGAGATGTGATGCCTCTTGCACTGAGATGTGATGTGTCTTGCACTGAGATGTGATGTGTCTTGCACTGAGATGTGATGCCTCTTGCACTGAGATGTGATGCCTCTTGCACTGAGATGTGATGTGTCTTGCACTGAGATGTGATGCCTCTTGCACTGAGATGTGATGTGTCTTGCACTGAGATGTGATGCCTCTTGCACTGAGATGTGATGCCTCTTGCACTGAGATGTGATGCCTCTTGCACTGAGATGTGATGCCTCTTGCACTGAGATGTGATGTGTCTTGCACTGAGATGTGATGCCTCTTGCACTGAGATGTGATGTGTCTTGCACTGAGATGTGATGCCTCTTGCACTGAGATGTGATGTGTCTTGCACTGAGATGTGATGCCTCTTGCACTGAGATGTGATGCGTCTTGCACTGAGATGTGATGCGTCTTGCACTGAGATGTGATGTGTCTTGCACTGAGATGTGATGCCTCTTGCACTGAGATGTGATGCCTCTTGCACTGAGATGTGATGCCTCTTGCACTGAGATGTGATGCGTCTTGCACTGAGATGTGATGCCTCTTGCACTGAGATGTGATGCCTCTTGCACTGAGATGTGATGCCTCTTGCACTGAGATGTGATGCCTCTTGCACTGAGATGTGATGCCTCTTGCACTGAGATGTGATGCCTCTTGCACTGAGATGTGATGCCTCTTGCACTGAGATGTGATGCGTCTTGCACTGAGATGTGATGTGTCTTGCACTGAGATGTGATGCCTCTTGCACTGAGATGTGATGTGTCTTGCACTGAGATGTGATGCCTCTTGCACTGAGATGTGATGCCTCTTGCACTGAGATGTGATGTGTCTTGCACTGAGATGTGATGCCTCTTGCACTGAGATGTGATGCCTCTTGCACTGAGATGTGATGCCTCTTGCACTGAGATGTGATGTGTCTTGCACTGAGATGTGATGCCTCTTGCACTGAGATGTGATGCCTCTTGCACTGAGATGTGATGCCTCTTGCACTGAGATGTGATGCCTCTTGCACTGAGATGTGATGCCTCTTGCACTGAGATGTGATGCCTCTTGCACTGAGATGTGATGCCTCTTGCACTGAGATGTGATGTGTCTTGCACTGAGATGTGATGTGTCTTGCACTGAGATGTGATGTGTCTTGCACTGAGATGTGATGTGTCTTGCACTGAGATGTGATGTGTCTTGCACTGAGATGTGATGTGTCTTGCACTGAGATGTGATGCCTCTTGCACTGAGATGTGATGCCTCTTGCACTGAGATGTGATGCCTCTTGCACTGAGATGTGATGCCTCTTGCACTGAGATGTGATGTGTCTTGCACTGAGATGTGATGCCTCTTGCACTGAGATGTGATGCCTCTTGCACTGAGATGTGATGCCTCTTGCACTGAGATGTGATGCCTCTTGCACTGAGATGTGATGCCTCTTGCACTGAGATGTGATGCCTCTTGCACTGAGATGTGATGCCTCTTGCACTGAGATGTGATGCCTCTTGCACTGAGATGTGATGCCTCTTGCACTGAGATGTGATGCCTCTTGCACTGAGATGTGATGCCTCTTGCACTGAGATGTGATGCCTCTTGCACTGAGATGCAGTGTTTTAGACTGTTACGCCACTCGGGAGGCCTTATTTCCACTGTGCTTCCGGTAATCCACTGTAAATTCTAGAAATGCAGCATTTTGCTGCAGTCAGGTAATATGCTGTACATTTGTGTTAAAGTAAAGGTCCTCTAAATGTACAGTAATTTACTGGCTTCTGGGGTGCCCATAATTTGCTGTAAATTTACAGTAACCTACTGGCTACTGTGCTGCCAGTAATTTACTTAAAAAATTACAGAACATTTTTTACAGTGTATGTGAAAATGCTGTTCATTGACTACAGCTCAGTGTTCAACACCTTAGTGCTCTTCAAGTTCAACAATAAGCTCAGGACCTTGGGACTGGACACGTCTCTCTGAAACTGGATTCTGGACATCCTGACCAGCTGCCCCCAGCTGGTGAGTGTAGGTAACAACACATCCACAATGCTGAACCTCAACACGGGAGCCCCCTCAGGGGTGCATGCTCAGTCCCTTCCTGTACTCCCTCTTCACCCACGACTGCATAGCCTTGCACAACTCCAACACCATCAAGCTTGCTGATGATACGACGGTGGTAGACCTGATCACTAACGATGATGAGATAGGCTGTAGGGAGAAGGTCATTGACCTGGCAGTATGGTGCAAGGACAACAACCTCTCCCTCAACGTCAGCAAGACAAAGGAGCTGACTGTGGACTACAGGAAACGGAGGATCTGAGAGTCCAAGCTCCCAGCCATCCAGGACCTCAAAACCAGTGAGTGTCAGAAGAAGGCCCTAAAAATTGTCAAAGACCCCAACCACCCAAGCCATAGACTGCCAAAAGGCTCCTGAACAGCTTCTACCCCCAAGCCATAAGACTGCTAAACAGTCTAAACTCACACACACACACACACACACACACACACACACACACACACACACACACACACACACACACACACACACACACACACACACACACACACACACACACACACACACACACACACACACACACACACACACTCTTCACATATGCTGCTGCTACTCTGTTTATTATCTATCATGATTGCTGGTTACTTTCATGTACATATTACCAGTGGTGTAAAGTACTTATAAAACCTCTTAAGGGTCTGCCACTTTAAAAAAAAATGTTTTGCCTAAAATTACAAACTCAAAACTAACTGGGTGTAGCTCAGGCCCTGAAGCAAGGATATGTATATTCTTGGTACCATTTGAAAAAAAAACACTTTGAAGTTTGTGGAAATGGTAAAGGAATGTAGGAGAATATAGCACAATAGATCTGGTAAAACATAATACAAAGAAAAAAACAACAGTTCTTTTGTACCACCATCTTTGAAATTCAAGAGAAAGGCCATAGTGTATTATTCCAGCCCAGGTGCAATATACATTTTGCCCACTAGATGGAGGAAGTGTATGTGCAAAGTTTTAGACTAATCCAATGAAACATTGGATTTCTGTTCAAAATTTTATTTCAAGACTGCCCAAATGTGTCTAATTTGTATATAAATAACGTTTATGTTAAAAAACTGTGCACTCTCCTCAAACAATAGCATGGTATTCTTTCACTGTAATAGACTGTAAATTGGACAGGGCAGTTAGATTAACAAGAATTTAAGCTTTTTGCCAATATCAGATGTCCATGTCCTAGGAAACTTTCTTGTTACTTTCTTATTACTTACAACAACCTCATGCTAATCGCATTAGCCTACGTTAGCTCAACCGTCCCGTAAAAACTGTAAAGTACATCTTAAGTTTTCTTTGTACTATTTAAGCTTTACTTTACAATTTACAGTTGAAGTCGGAAGTTTACATACACTTAGGTTGGAGTCATTAAAACTTGTTTTTCAACCACTCCACAAATTTATTGTTAACAAACTATACTTTTGGCAAGTCTGTTAGGACATCTACTTTGTGCATGACACAAGTAATTTTTCCAACAATTGTTTACAGACAGATTATTTCACTTATAATTCACTGTATCACAATTGAAGTGGGTCAGAAGTTTACATACACTAAGTTGACTGTGCCTTTAAAAATCTTAGAAAATTCCAGAAAATGATGTCACGCTTTAGAAGCTTCTGATAGGGTAATTGACAACATTTTAGTCAATTGGAGGTGTACCTGTAGATGTATTTCAAGGCCTACCTTCAAACTCAGTTCCTCTTTGCTTGACATCATGGGGAATTCAAAAGAAATCAGCCAAGACCTCAGAAACAAAATTAGATTCTGGTTCATCCTTGGGAGCAATTTCCAAATACCTGAAGGTACCACATTCATCTGTACAAACAATAGTACGTAAGTATAAACACCATGGGACCACGCAGCCGCCATACCGCTCCTAGAGATGAACGTACTTTGGTGCGAAATGTGCAAATCAATCCCAGAACAACAGCAAAGGACCTTGTGAAGATACTGGAGGAAACAGGTACAAAAGTATCTATATCCACAGTAAAACAAGTCCTATATCGACATAACCTGAAAGGGTGCTCAGCAAGAAAGAAGCCACTGCTCCAAAACTGAAATGAATTTACCAGACTACGGTTTGCAACTACACATGGGGACAAAGATTGTACTTTTTGGAGAAATGTCCTCTGGTCTGATGAAACAAAAATAGAATTGTTTGGCCATAATGACCATCGTTATATTTGGAGGAAAAAGGGGGAGTCTTGCAAGCCGAAGAACACCACCCCAATCGTGAAGCACGGGGGTGGCAGCATCATGTTGTGAGGGTGCTTTGCAGCAGGAGGGACTGGTGCACTTCACAAAATAGATGGCATCATGAGGAGGGGAAAATATGTGCATATATTGAAGCAACATCTCAAGACATCAGTCAGGAAGTTAAAGCTTGGTCGCAAATGGGTCTTCCAAATGGTTAATGACCCCAAGCATACTTCCAAAGTTGTGTCAAAATGGCTTAAGGACAACGAAGTCCAGGTATTGGAGTGGCCATCACAAAGCCCTGATCTCAATCCTATAGAAAATTAGTGGACAGAACTGAAAAAGCATGTGTGAGCAAGGAGGCCTATAAACCTGACTCAGTTACACCAGCTCTGTCAGGAGGAAAAGGCCAAAATTCACCCAACTTATTGTGGGAAACTTGTGGAAGGCTACCCAAAACTTTTGACCCAAGTTAAGCAACTTAAAGGCAATGCTACCAAATACCAATTGAGTGTATGTAAACTTCTGACCCACTGGGAATGTGATGAAAGAAATAAAAGCTGAAATAAATCATCCTCTCTACTATTATTCAGACATTTCACATTCTTAGAATAAAGTGGTGATCCTAACTGACCTAACTGAAGACAGATCATTTTTATCAGGATTAAATGTCAGGCGTCGTGAAAAACTGAGATTAAATGTATTTGGCTCAGGTGTATGTAAACTTCCAACTTCAACTGTATATTTTTGACTGCTTTTATGTCTCTACATTCCTAAATAAAATAATGTACTTTTTACTGCATTCATTTTTCCTGACACCCAAAAGTACTCGTTACATTTTCAATGCTTAGCAGGACAGAAAAGTGTTCCAATTCACTCACTTATCAAGAGACCATCCCTGGTCATCTGTACTGCCTTTGATCTGGAGGACTCACTAAACACAAATGCTTCATTTGTAAGAGATGTCTGCGTGTTGTGGTGTGCCCCTGTCTGAATTTAAAAAAAAATTTTTTTTTTGTATTTTTCTCTTTATTTATCTTTTTCTCAAGTAGTAATTTTTCTGGGTGACTTTCACTTTTATTTTAGTCATTTTCTATTGAGGTATCTTTACTTTTACTCAAGCATGACAATTGGGTACTTTTTCCACCATTGCATATTACTTCGTACCCTTGCACACTACCTCGTATCCTTGCACATTAACTCGATACCTGTACTCCTTGTGTATAGCCTCGCTAATGTTACCTATTGTTTTACTTTTTTATATTCTTATTTGTAAATGTTCTTACTTTTTAACTCAGCATTGTTAGAAAGGGGCTCGTAAGTAAGTTTCTCACGGTAAAGTCCACATTTGTTGTATTCAGCGCATGTGACAAATACATTTTTATTAGATTTGATAAAACTCCTAAATTTGCTTCACTGTTCAGGCAACAGGCTACCGTTACTGTCCCAGAGTAAAGAGTTGTTAAAAATGATTGAAATGGCTTCAAAAGTCCCCAAAATGATGCACCACTCCATCTCACCTGAAAATATTATGCAACACAAGGGACGGACTGGCCATCTGTCAATTCTGGCAAATGCCAAAGGGTCTGGACCATCTTTTAGTTGGGTTGGCTGTTCAAATTGTACAACAAAAAAATATATAAAACACTTTTTTAGGGATACGGGCGATGGCTTTTGGGCCTGTTAAGATTTTTTTAATGATTTTTGCGCAATTTCTTTGTTGTCATAATAAAATATAATGAGCATTTACGTGATCAGTGGCCAATGGCCAGCTCCCCTACCAAGATGAGCCGGCCTGGTTTTCTGATTGGCTGAGCTGGTCATGAATTCACATTCAAAGTCGAACGTGCATCAGCAGAGACCCACTCTGACTCTCTGTCATCAGTCAGCAAAGATCATTGATCGTAAAAAAAAAAGGTTAGGGAGACCAACAACAAAAAAAGCCTCTTAAGTCCAACATTTGAAATTAACAACTTATTTTTCTAAAAGTTCTGTCTCTTGCTGGTCCAAATGTTGTGACAAAACAATGCACAGACAGAAAACAGAGAAAGACACACATTGACACAGGTGTAGCCTATTTTTATTTATTTATTTATTTATTTATTTATTTATCTGTTATTTTACCAGGTAAGTTGGCTGAGAACACGTTCTCATTTACAGCAACGACCTGGGGAATAGTTACAGGGGAGAGGAGGGGGATGAATGAGCCAATTGGAAGCTGGGAATGATTAGATGGCCACGATGGTATGAGGGCCAGATTGGGAGTTTATCAGGGACACCGGGGTTAACACCTTTACTCTTACAATAAGTGCCATGGTATCTTTAGTGACCACAGAGAGTCAGGACACCCGTTTAACGTTCCATCAGAAAGACCGCAAGCTACACAGGACAATGTCTCCAATTTTTGCAGAATGCTGCCTGTTCATATTTTGGCTGTATAGCGTGTGAAATAGTAGGTGAATTTACACTTAATTAGGGAATGGGGGCTTCTGGGAACACATATGATAGACACTAACATTTATGGGCTACAGAGCGGCGCAGCTGTCTAAGGCACTGCATCTGAGTGTAAGAGAAGGCACTGCATCTCAGTGTAAGAGAAGGCACTGCATCTCAGTGTAAGAGAAGGCACTGCATCTCAGTGTAAGAGAAGGTACTGCATCTCAGTGTAAGAGGTGGTACTGCAGTCCCTGGTTCAAATCCAGGCTGTGTTCACATCTGGCTGTCATTGGGAGTCCCATAGGATGGCACACGATTAACCCAGTGTTGTCTGGGTTTGGCCGGTGTAGGCCGTCATTTTAAATAAGAATTTGTTCTTAACTGAGTTGCTTGAAAATGGATTAGCATCACATTAGACATGATTATGTATAGCACTGAATTCATGCATAATAATCGCTAAATAATCCTGTTAAAAGTCTGTGTATTTACATTTCTTTATCAGTGTTTGTTCGCTTCTGAATCTCAATCTCTTCAGCCAGCAAGGCAAGGTTCTGAGTGGATGAAATGGTGTCGGATTACATTACATATAACACGCCATTGGAGGACGGAAAGTCCCGCCTAAAATGTAATTTGCTCATCAGAGTGCCAGTCACTTCTTGGCAGAAGGACACTCATATGGATACTGTCAAACGAAGCACAACGATGGAAAGCTATCCGCATCGACAGAAACTAGTCCCATCGTTCTATGATAAACACAGAAGGAGGTTTAAAATCGAATTCAAAAGTAGAAAACATAGAGATGGGGAGAGAGAGAGAGTCTGCCAGTTGCTTAATGTTTTGATTGTAAATATAGCCTAATAAACACTTAGCTAAGTGGGCAGGGGGGGGGGGGACACACATTACAGGCATACATTTCCATTATTAAGCAGTTCGGCTGTTATAAGTTAATATAAGTATTGACATGTATTCAGTGATTTTCTTCTTTGTCTAATATTTATTTTTTATTTGTTCCCAACTAGAACGTTGCTGGGCTCAGCACAGGCTGCTTGGATCTGGGTCTTCTGCTCCCAGTGATGCTAGGCTTAGCAGAAAAGACAGCTCAGCTGCTGCTGACGCACAGTGGAGGTAAAACAGACAGACAGACAGACAGACAGACAGACAGACAGACAGACAGACAGAGAGACAGAGAGACAGACAGACAGACAGACAGACAGACAGACAGACAGGCCCCTGGCCCTACATGTGTGCTCTCAATAAAATATACACTGACTGTACAAAACATTAGGAACATCTTCCTAATTTTTTGACCTCAGGACAGCCTCAATTTCTTCAGGGCATTGACTCTACAAGGTGTCGAAAGGGTTCCACAGCGATGCTGGCCTACGCTCTAATAATAGCAGGGCCTATATTTAACTGTCTGAACGTGAGTTCTGAGTTGTATGTTTGCTTTTCATGCCCAGTTTACAACTACAGGAGTCAGACAGACGGTCAGTTAACAACTACAGGAGTCAGACAGACAGTCAGTTAACAACTACAGGAGTCAGACAGACGGTCAGTTAACAACTACAGGAGTCAGACAGACAGTCAGTTAACAACTACAGGAGTCAGACAGACGGTCAGTTAACAACTACAGGAGTCAGACAGACGGTCAGTTAACAACTACAGGAGTCAGACAGACGGTCAGTTAACAACTACAGGAGTCAGACAGACAGTCAGTTAACAACTACAGGAGTCAGACAGACGGTCAGTTAACAACTACAGGAGTCAGACAGACGGTTATGCCACTCCGGGCCACAAGGTGGAGAGCACGAGACTGACATTGGAACATGGTTGGCTCCAACATGAGCTCTCCTCTGATGCTGTGGGGAGGAAGTATGAGTGAGCAACATGAAGAGATATCTTATCTAGAGCCACTTACAGTGCGTGCATGAATCTTAAGATAGCTAGGTGAGACAACAACATATCACAATCGTATCAAGTACATGTTTTATGTCTTGGACAATATTATCGTTTTTTTGATAGAGATTATTCTGCTCTGAAGAAAACATTATACTACCTCAATGACATTATTGCATTAAACATCCCTGTAAAATGAAAGCAACTAAAAGGCACGTGCAGAGTCAGTGTGCTCAGCTTTCGGCCCGTCTCTTGTCATTCAGTGCCTTTGTTCTTACAGACATAGACCAGACACACCAGATGCCATAGTGCTGTTCTGCCACCAATGACACGGAGCTGGTGTAAATGCCAGGTATTGGACTGCGGCGTGTATCCAGTCGGAAGACGAACGCCAGACCCAACAGGCGTTTACACCACAATGATCACAATGTGTCCCTAAATATAAGTTTACACAGCCAATTACAGGTTACCTACTGCAACTAAAGACTGAGTAACAGACTGGTTTAATGCTGATGTTCCTTGTAACATATTAAGTAACAACATCTCAAGGATGATCGATGGAAACAGGATGCACCTGAGCTCAATTTCGAGTCTCATAGCAAAAGGGTCTGAATACTTACGTAAATAAAGTATTTCTGGGCGGCAGGGTAGCCTAGTTAGAGCATTGGACTAGTAACCGGAAGGTTGCAAGTTCAAACCCCCGAGCTGACGAGGTACAAAATCTGTCGTTCTGCCCCTGAACAGGCAGTTAACCCACTGTTTCTAGGCCGTCATTGAAAATAAGAATTTGTTCTTAACTGACTTGCCTAGTAAAATAAAGGTAAAATAAAATATAAAAATGATTGATTTGTCAATGATGAAACTGCCAACAACAAAACACCACCACCACTATCAGTGGTATACCTACATCTAGTACAAATGATACAATTAGGGAATAGGGATGTTTAATTGATCAATGTATGCTACAACATGCAGCATGTTTTTAAAAAAATAATCCCGTACAGTCAAAATCAAGTTTTCCATGAAATTTGATAATATTTGGATGAAACCAGATCAAAGTAGTATGACTAAAGTGTGAAAAATGACGGTTGCTTCAACATTGATAAGGTGTAATCATAAAGTCACTGGTCCCCTCCCCTTATATCAACCACTTAGATTCAGGATGCGTGATTAACACCAGCATTTTGTGACATCACAAAAAGCCTCTCCTTTTAATGCACCAATGGGAGTACATCTTATTCGCTTACCTAATTTAAATAACTACAGCCTTGTTATCAACATGACAGAAAGCATGTTCGCAGAGTGGCATTGCTTACAGAGCTAGTTAACTAGTCTACCGGTGCCAAAATGGGACTGCAGCATGTCAGCAAACACAATTAGATGGCTCCACTATTCATCTAAGGCAAAGATACTTATAGGTTTCCTCTTTCATCTGTGTCTGGTGTTAGCTAGTACCTGGCTAGCTACTGTAGGTCTTCAGCCAGCATAGAACAAACACAGGGGGAAGGGTATCATCTGTGTCTGGTGTTAGCTAGTACCTGGCTAGCTACTGTAGGTCTTCAGCCAGCATAGAACAAACACAGGGGGAAGGGTATCATCTGTGTCTGGTGTTAGCTAGTACCTGGCTAGCTACTGTAGGTCTTCAGCCAGCATAGAACAAACACAGGGGGAAGGGTATCATCTGTGTCTGGTGTTAGCTAGTACTTGGCTAGCTACTGTAGGTCTTCAGCCAGCATAGAACAAACACAGGGGGAAGGGTATCATCTGTGTCTGGTGTTAGCTAGTACCTGGCTAGCTACTGTAGGTCTTCAGCCAGCATAGAACAAACACAGGGGGAAGGGTATCATCTGTGTCTGGTGTTAGCTAGTACCTGGCTAGCTACTGTAGGTCTTCAGCCAGCATAGAACGAACACAGGGGGAAGGGTATCATCTGTGTCTGGTGTTAGCTAGTACCTGGCTAGCTACTGTAGGTCTTCAGCCAGCATAGAACGAACACAGGGGGAAGGGTATCATCTGTGTCTGGTGTTAGCTAGTACCTGGCTAGCTACTGTAGGTCTTCAGCCAGCATAGAACGAACACAGGGGGAAGGGTATCATCTGTGTCTGGTGTTAGCTAGTACCTGGCTAGCTACTGTAGGTCTTCAGCCAGCATAGAACAAACACAGGCGGAAGGGTTTCCCAAAACTCAGAACACAGTTGTCATGTCATTACATCAAGAGACATGACAGACAAACGGAAGAAATACAAACTTCTTGACATCATTGATAGTCATGATATATCAGCATTGTCTGACGCGCACACACACACACGCACATGCATGCACGCACACACACACACACACACACACACACACACACACACACACACACACACACACACACACACACACACACACACACACACACACACACACACACACACACACACACACACACACACACACACACACGTATATACAGTTGAAGTCGGAAGTTGACATACACTCAGGTTGGAGTCATTAAAACAGTGAATTAATTATAAGTGAAATAATCTGTCTGTAAACAATTGTTGGAACAATTATTTGTGTCATGCACAAAGTAGATGTCCTAACCGACATGCCAAAACTACAGTTTGTTAACAAGAAACTTGTGAATTGGATGAAAAACTAGTTTTAATGACTCCAACCTAAGTGTATGTAAACTTCCAACTTCAACTGTATTTGAGTGGCCATCGCAGAGCCCTGACCTCAACCCTATATAAAATTTGTGGGCAGAACTGAAAAAGTGTGTGTGAGCAAGGAGGCCTACAAACCTGACCCAGTTACACCAGCTCAGGAATGGGCCAGAGCTTGTTGAAGGCTACTGAATCGCCTGACCCAAGTGAAACAATTTAAAGGCAATGCTACCAAATAATAATTGAGTGTATGTAAACTTCTGACCCACTGGGAATGTGATGAAATAATTAAAAGCTGAAATAAATCATTCTCTCTACTATTATTCTGACATGTTACATTCTTAAACAAAAGTGGTGATCCTAACTGACCTAAAACAGGGAATTTTTACTAGGATTAAATGTCAGGAATTTTGAATAACTGAGTTTAATTGTATTTGGCGAAGGTGTATGTAAACTTCCGACTTCAACTGTATAGCCAAATACGTGCCACTTTTTCCCTACTCAATACATTTTCATTTTACCATAGACAAAATGGTCCAAAATAATTGACACTGAGTGGACGAAACATTAGGAACACCTGTTCTTTCCATGACAGACTGACCAGGTGAATCCAGGTGAAAGCTATGATACCTTAATAATGTCACTTATTATGTCCACTTCAATCGTTGTAGGTGAAGGAGGATGTTAAAGAAGGATATTTAAACCTTGAGACAACTGAGACATGGATTGTGTATGTGTTGCCATTCAGAGGGTGAATGGACGAGACAAAATATTGAAATGCCTTTGAACGGGGTATGGTAGTAGGTGCCAGGTGCACCGGTTTGAGTCATGAACTGCAAAGCTGCTGGGTTTTTCACGCTCAACAGTTTCCCGTTTGTATCAAGAATGGTCCACCACCCAAAGGACATTCAGTCAACTTGACACAACTGTGGGGAACATTGGAGTCAACGTGGGCCAGCATCCCGGTGGAACGGTAAATTAGTCTAGTTAGTCTAGCCAGCTATCTAAACTTGTAGTAATCATGGCCAAATTACCGACCAGGCACACAGGACACATGTCCAGGGGCCCTGACCTCCAGGGGTCCCCCATTGAATTTGTTAGTTATTCACTCAGATATCATATGAACATGGCAAACCTTGTAGAATGGCAGGAAATTAGCTGTAAAACCGCAACAACAAAATCAGTTATGTAAAACAAACATATTTGCTTACAATTTTTTAAATTATAGTTTTAAAGTTAATATGAGTTAATGTGTAGCGGCTAATAGCTAATAGGCTATGTGTTTGTAGATGGACTGAGGTGAATGAAGCTCCAGCAGCCAAGGTGATAATGTCTGGGGTCATTTTTACTTGTTTTCACTGTTCTCCAAATAGCGTTCTAGAGTTTTGAATTGTATAGAAGCTCAGACATAGTTGTCATGTCATTACAATCAGAGACATGCCAAACGGAAGTAATACACTCTTCTTGACATCATTGATCGTCATGATATAGGAGCATTTGATAAAGTTGGCTATAAATCAGTCTCTAAATGTGCCTGAGCAGGGATGGGCTACTGGCGTCCCACAGCCCACCTTTTGTAGGCCCTCAGATAAATGTCAATATTGTAAAATATTTATTGTGGGGTTGTGCATTAGCAGATTGTCAGCCACTCAATTAGCCCATGTCAGCAAATTTGTTTTTAGATGTGTTGTCTAACCATCTCAATGGGCCCCCATTGATTTAGTTGTTTTTAGATTGGTAAGTTAGTCTAACCATCTCAATGGGCCCCCATTGATTTAGTTGTTTTTAGATTGGTAAGTTAGTCTAACCATCTCAATGGGCCCCCATTGATTTAGTTGTTTTTAGATTGATAAGTTAGTCTAACCATCTCAATGGGCCCCCATTGATTTAGTTGTTTTTAGATTGGTAAGTTAGTCTAACCATCTCAATGGGCCCCCATTGATTTAGTTGTTTTGAGATTGATAAGTTAGTCTAACCATCTCAATGGGCCCCCATTGATTTAGTTGTTTTTAGATTGGTAAGTTAGTCTAACCATCTCAATGGGCCCCCATTGATTTAGTTGTTTTTAGATTGGTAAATTAGTCTAACCATCTCAATGGGCCCCCATTGATTTAGTTGTTTTGAGATTGATAAGTTAGTCTAACCATCTCAATGGGCCCCCATTGATTTAGTTGTTTTTAGATTGGTAAGTTAGTAATCAGAGGGATAAAGAGAAAGATGTGCCACTCTGTTCTGGGTCAGCGGCAGCCCTCCACCACATAACTGGACAATAATCAAGATAAGACAAAACTAGAACCTGCAGGACTTGCTTTTTGGAATGTGGTGTCAAAATAGCAGAGCATATTTTTATTATGGACAGACCTCTCCCCATCTCCTCAACCATTGAATCTATATGTCTATATGTTTTGTTTTACAATCTAAGGTAACGCCAAGTAATTTAGTCTCCTCCACTTCTTCAACAGCCACACCATTCATTACCAGATTCAGCTGAGGTCTAGAACTTATGGAACAATTTGTACCAAATAAAATGCTCTTAGTTTAAGAGATGTTCAGGACCAGTTTATTACTGGCCACCCATTCCAAAACAGACTGCAACTCTTCGTTAAGGGTTTTAGTTACTTAATTAGCTATGGTTGCTGATGTGTATATGGTTGAATCATCAGCATACATGGACACATATGCTTATTTTAATGCCAGTGGCAGGTCACTGACAAAAATAGAAAAGAGTAGAGGGCCTAGAGAGCTGCCCTGCAGTACAACACACTTTGCATGTTTGACATTAGAGAAGCTTCCGTTAAAGGAAACTCTCTGAGTTCTATTAGATAGAAAGCTTTGAACCCACGATAAGGCAGAGGTTGAAAAGCCAGAGCACATACGTTTTCTCAACAACAAGTTATAGTCAGTAATATCAAAGGCTGCACTGAAATCTAATCTTCTTATTATCAATTTGTTTCAACCAATCATTGGTAATTTGTGTCAGTGCAGTGCATGTCGAGTGCCCCTCTCTATAAGCATCCTGAAAGTATCTTGTTAATTTGTTTACAAAGAAATAGCATTGTACTTGGTCAAACACAATTTTTTTCCAACAGTTTGCTAAGAGCTGGCAGCGCCAGTAAAGGTCGCTTTTTTACGACTCTTCAGTAGTCGAATGACTTTGGCTTCCCCCCAGGCCTGAGGACAAAGACTTTCCTCTAGGCTCAGATGAAATACATGACAGATAGGAGTGGCTATAGAGTCACCTACCATTCTCAGTAGCTTTCCGTCTAAGTTGTCATTGCCAGGAGGCTGGTAAAATCATTGATCAATAACTATCATTTTTCCACCTCTCCCACACTAACTTTACAAAATTCAAACTTGCATTGCTTTCCTTTCATGACATGTTTCTTTATGCGTGAGTACGATGGCCCACTGTTGGAGTACAAATCATCAGTTCATTTCCATCAGTCTTTATATCATTGATCTCATAATACAGTTTCTTCTTCTTTTTGTTGAGTTTAGTCGCATCATTTCTCAATTTTAAGTAACTCAGCCAGTCAGATGTGTAGCCAGTCAGATGTGTAGCCAGTCAGATGTGTAGCCAGTCAGATGTGTAGCCAGTCAGATGTGTAGCCAGACAGATGTGTAGCCAGTCAGATGTGTAGCCAGTCAGATGTGTAGCCAGACAGATGTGTAGCCAGTCAGATGTGTAGCCAGTCAGATGTGTAGCCAGTCAGATGTGTAGCCAGTCAGATGTGTAGCCAGACAGATGTGTAGCCAGTCAGATGTGTAGCCTGTCAGATGTGTAGCCAGTCAGATGTGTAGCCAGTCAGATGTGTAGCCAGTCAGATGTGTAGCCTGTCAGATGTGTAGCCAGTCAGATGTGTAGCCTGTCAGATGTGTAGCCAGTCAGATGTGTAGCCAGTCAGATGTGTAGCCAGTCAGATGTGTAGCCAGACAGATGTGTAGCCAGTCAGATGTGTAGCCAGTCAGATGTGTAGCCAGACAGATGTGCAGCCACTTCTTTTGCCCCCATCTCTCTCAACCATACAGTTTTTCAGTTCCTCATCAATCCATGGAGTCATAACAGTTCTGTCAGTTTCTTTACAGGTGCATGTTTATCAAAAAATTGGAAGAAGCAATTTCATAAATGCATCAAGTGCAGCATCTGGATGTTTCTTATAAATCACATCAGACCAACAAATATTGTTTTACATCATCCACATAAGTCACAGCAACATGTTTTGTATGATCTCTTATATACTATTTTAGGTCCAGCTGTTGGAACATTGGTTTTCCTGGACAAAGCCACTATATTGTGATCACTGCATCCAATGGGTACGGATACAAATGTAGAACTAAGTTATACAGCACACAAAGTTGCAGACACATTTACAACATAAAACACAAAGCACTACAGTTAAAAAAAAAATCTATTTACACATTGAACAGCAAGATGTTTTGGGAAAGTGTGGTTAAACTAGCAGTCAAAACATTGACAGCCCCCTACTTCATTTTAGATCCTAGATTTTAAAGCTTTAAACTCATATTCCATTCTAGAATTTAACCGAGCTTTAAACTCATATTCCATTCTAGAATTTAACCGATTTTTAAACTCATATTCCATTCTAGAATTTAACCGAGCTTTAAACTCATATTCCATTCTAGAATTTAACCAAGCTTTAAACTCATATTCCATTCTAGAATTTAACCGAGCTTTAAACTCATATTCCATTCTAGAATTTAACCGAGCTTTAAACTCATATTCCATTCTAGAATTTAACCGAGCTTTAAACTCATATTCCATTCTAGAATTTAACCGAGCTTTAAATTCATATTCCATTCTAGAATTTAACCGATCTTTAAACTCATATTCCATTCTAGAATTTAACCTAGCTTTAAACTCATATTCCATTCTAGATTTTAACCAAGCTTTAAACTCATATTCCATTCTAGAATTTAACCGAGCTTTAAACTCATATTCCATTCTAGAATTTAACCGAGCTTTAAACTTATATTCCATTCTAGAATTGAACCGAGCTTTAAACTTATATTCCATTCTAGAATTTAACCTATCTTTAAACTCATATTCCATTCTAGAATTTAACCAAGCTTTAAACTCATATTCCATTCTAGAATTTAACCGAGCTTTAAACTCATATTCCATTCTAGAATTTAACCTTTAAACTTATATTCCATTCTAGAATTTAACCGAGCTTTAAACTCATTTTAAGGGATGAGTTCCTGTGATTTTAGGGCCTTTCGAAGCTTGTTCCAAGTGGAAGGAGCAGAGAACTGGAAAGTGTTTTCACCTATCTCTGTACGGGCCTTTGGCACAATCAACAAAACCCAGTCATGTGAGCGCAGGCGATAGTTTTCATTTGTATGCTGGACAATGTAGTTACACAAGTAAAATGGGAGCCGTCTCAATATGGCCATATAAATAAAAACGTACAAATGACTTCATCTCCGAAAAGCTAAGGAAGACCAGCCCACTCTCATATAGAGAGTACAGTGATGAGTGAGGGCTCTGGAGTGAGTAACAAACTTCAGTGCTCCGTGGTACCCAGTCCAGCATACGCAATGAAATCACATGTACAGGATATCACCAGAATCAATTACAGGTAAGAAAGTAGTGGG
Source organism: Oncorhynchus keta (assembly GCF_023373465.1). Classification (NCBI taxonomy): domain Eukaryota; kingdom Metazoa; phylum Chordata; class Actinopteri; order Salmoniformes; family Salmonidae; genus Oncorhynchus; species Oncorhynchus keta. The sequence continues at coordinate 11,279,020 of NC_068444.1, read as the reverse complement.
AACAAGCATCTTTCTCGCTTCTAATGAAAAACATGACTTAATACGAAAATAAAAACTTTTTCGCAAGACTTACGATACTTAAAGGTGAGACACTCATCTATCAAGAATTCCAAGTACAAGACGTACAATGTGGGGTTTAAAGGTGAGACATTCATCTATCGAGAAACCAAAATACCTCTTAGTTGCTAGTCTTTCTATTTGTTTGTCCTGCACATTGACTGTACGTGTAAGAATCTGAGGATTCATCTTAGATTTCGTGAAAACAATCAACTTTGTCTTTTCAGCATTTAAAAGCAACTTCAGTGTACAGAGCCTGTACAATAGTAAAGGCAGACTGCAATGGCCATGTTTCTGAATGACCATTGGCCAGTTACAATGAAATTGTGTTGGTATTGCCATGTCAGCAGAACATCTACGTCAGAATGGGGTTCCTTGGAAGACACAAATGTCCTTGGTCCTCGCAAACTGCTGCGATAGTAGCAGCCATGGCTGCATGTACCTCAGCTTCTGTGGTGCCATTTACCAGTTCCACAGTCACCATCGGGGGATTGCAATTAATGCTTGGGCGCTTGGGGCACGGGGAGATGCGTGGGGAGTGGCACGGAGAGTGGCGCGGGGAGTGGCGCGGGGAGTGGCGCGGGGAGTGGCGTGGGGAACGCCGAAGCTTAATTTGATCGTACTCTTCTGCGCTGACCTCCGGAATCAGGACTTTAGCAGTGTGGTGGAACATGGAGTAGTCTACCTTGTAGTATTTCAGGTTTACATTCAGCATATCTTGGAACAGATGTCCCCAGTGAATCTCGTCGGGTGTGTAGGAGGTGCGAGTCTGGTGCAGGATGCCCGTCGAGTCGTCTGTGTAGGTGAAGGACACCACCAGCTCAAAGTCTTCTTTCCGAAGATCCTCCAGGCTCATGCGGTAGAGTGGAGTACCGGGCTCAATAATGTGGAAGATGGTGGTTGGTATGGCTAAAAGGATATCACTCTGTTTGATTTCCAGGTCCTTGTAGTTGATGTCCACCCTCCCAGTGGTGTGCATGGTGGGGCGGAAGATTTGAGCACGAACCATCCCCTCCACCATGTGGTGCTGGCGGAAGTCTCCGATCCTCCATGACAGGCACAAACGGCCATTTCGCAAGTTGATGACAGCGCAGTTGCTGAAGCCTACTGTTTGCGTCAGTTTCCGTGCCGATGCCATCTCTGCCATAGCGATACCGATGACGAATGTATCAATAAAACAGCTGATGACATCCTGCACGGTGACGACGATGATCGCCACCATGCAGTTCTCCGACATCCCTCTAAAACCATAACCGATTGTGGTCTGGGTCTCCAGTGAGAATAGGAAAGCCGCGGTGAAGTCCCTCACCTCGTACATACAAGGGGCGTTAGTAGGGTCCTTGATGTCGCCGTTAGCCAGGGCGATCAACCAGTAGAGGATGCCGAAGAAGAGCCAGGAGAGGGTGTAAGAGAGGGTGAAGATGAGGAACATAACTCTCCACCTTATCTCCACCAGCGTAGTGAAGATGTCGGTGACGTACATGAGCCACTCCTCAGGAACATGGCGGAACAGGACATTGCAGTTGCCATCTTTGCGGACGTAACGACGCTTCTTGTGCTGGTAGCCGATCTCGGCCTTCACGGCAATCAGGGGAGTGGTGTAGGCGTCGACAGAGGGATCAGAGGGACTAATCTCTGTGTAGTCATTGTTCATCCTGTAAGATCTGGGGAAGAAGAGAGACACAGGAAAATAATGTTTATTGTTTTTTTTTTGTTATCTGCTGTATAACACAGAACATGTCACTGTTATGAATTGTAGTCTTTTGATCAGGTGGGACGACGACACGTGATTTGGTTCTGGATTCCGAGATTACGAATTGAGAATGATGTACCAGAACACTGAAATCACACATATTCACCATCATTCAGAATACATATATTTAGTTGAATTTTGTGGCATTTGAAGGACAACAGTTTTGCAGCAACACACTACTCCAGATACAACCACATTGTTTATTGGTGGGTCATTGGAATTTTGAGTGAGTGGATTTGGGTTGGGTGTTTGTGTGTTAGGGAGGAGAATGCTTATAGGGAGAGGTTGTGCCATTCCATCATAATGATGGAATGTTTCGGCGATTGGAAACCACATGATGGTGAGTTGGGAGACTTCTCTCTGAGGTTCACTGGTATTGAACTGTATTTAGACAGGGAACAGTTGAGTTGAGATGAGATTTGGTCTCTCTCTGTTTATTACCAAAAACGGTGTCTTGAGGGAGAGACAACATGCACAGACAGACAGCTAAAAATACACAACACAGACACAACAAACACACACACACACACACACACACACACACACACACACACACACACACACACACACACTCACACACACACACACACACACACACACACACACACACACACACACACACACACACACACACACACAACACAAACACACATCACATTTTTCCACACTCTCTTATGATAAGGAATAACGTACGAAAGTTTCAATAAGAATTGACACTTATATATTAATTGCACTTTGAAGGCACTGCTTATTTTTCATGTTTTCCCTGACCTTGCTTTGTCTGTTTCCCCCATTTGGAAGAAGTGCTTTTCAGCTGGACTGAATGACTAGGAAATGGAAAATCCTGCATGTGTACGTACACACAGTGGAAAGTAATACCTCTTTTACTTTTTTTTTTTTTTTTTTTTTACAGTTTGATTTATGTTGACCAATGTTTTTAAACATGCATTAGGATATGATGTACAGCTTGACTGACACTTTATCGGCCATATCTTTTTAAAACTTATCCAAAAAGGCTCTTCAATGTGGTTCACCTAGCCACAACTAGCTTGCCCGTTTTCCACCGGCTTTTACTACGGTTATTGTCGGGCCGAGGAAGTAATTAGCAACAATGTCTGCCATGTATCAAACAGATTGGCACCCTATTCCATTTGGGACACAGCCAATCTCCAACCGCTCCTGTCTTGAATGTCCTCACCCAGATGTAACATCTTAACTAGATTGAGAAAAGAAAGCTAAGGACCTTATTTTTTTGACAGTAAAAACTTTGAGATGAGAGAGAGAAGGCATTTTATTGAATACTTTTTTCCACAACGGGGTTGTACATCATTTTATAAACGTGCGTGTTCTTTTGTCTTTCCTCCATATGTAGTCTTCTATACCATTTAGTTTGCTGCATGGTGCACTTTGACCTGCTCTCAATATGCAATTTAAGATGTCAACCTGGGAATGTTTACTATCTACGATTCCCATTTGTTTCTCCCCTAGCTCCATGGACTGTATCAATACAGTTTATCATAATGAGGCAGTCGCCTAGAGATGTAAAAAAACCCATGGCAACAGACCCTATTGTCCCCATCCATATTCTATGGTGTTCTCAGCTACTTTGAAGGATCATGTGGCCTGAGTTTGCAGAGTTGTATTTTTCCCTACTGCAGTTTGTTTCTAATGCCCTGCTACTCATAGGGCTTCTCCCTACTGCAGTTTGTTTCTAATGCCCTGCTACTCATAGGGCTTCTCCCTACTGCAGTTTGTTTCTAATGCCCTGCTACTCATAGGGCTTCTCCCTACTGCAGTTTGTTTCTAATGCCCTGCTACTCATAGGGCTTCTCCCTACTGCAGTTTGTTTCTAATGCCCTGCTACTCATAGGGCTTCTCCCTACTGCAGTTTGTTTCTAATGCCCTGCTACTCATAGGGCTTCTCCCTACTGCAGTTTGTTTCTAATGCCCTGCTACTCATAGGGCTTCTCCCTACTGCAGTTTGTTTCTAATGCCCTGCTACTCATAGGGCTTCTCCCTACTGCAGTTTGTTTCTAATGCCCTGCTACTCATAGGGCTTCTCCCTACTGCAGTTTGTTTCTAATGCCCTGCTACTCATAGGGCTTCTCCCTACTGCAGTTTGTTTCTAATGCCCTGCTACTCATAGGGCTTCTCCCTACTGCAGTTTGTTTCTAATGCCCTGCTACTCATAGGGCTTCTCCCTACTGCAGTTTGTTTCTAATGCCCTGCTACTCATAGGGCTTCTCCCTACTGCAGTTTGTTTCTAATGCCCTGCTACTCATAGGGCTTCTCCCTACTGCAGTTTGTTTCTAATGCCCTGCTACTCATAGGGCTTCTCCCTACTGCAGTTTGTTTCTAATGCCCTGCTACTCATAGGGCTTCTCCCTACTGCAGTTTGTTTCTAATGCCCTGCTACTCATAGGACTTCTCCCTACTGCAGTTTGTTTCTAATGCCCTGCTACTCATAGGGCTTCTCCCTACTGCAGTTTGTTTCTAATGCCCTGCTACTCATAGGGCTTCTCCCTACTGCAGTTTGTTTCTAATGCCCTGCTACTCATAGGGCTTCTCCCTACTGCAGTTTGTTTCTAATGCCCTGCTACTCATAGGGCTTCTCCCTACTGCAGTTTGTTTCTAATGCCCTGCTACTCATAGGGCTTCTCCCTACTGCAGTTTGTTTCTAATGCCCTGCTACTCATAGGGCTTCCTGTAACTCGTATTTTCTGTCTTACCAAGGTCATCTAAGGAGAAACATGTAAGACTATACAACACCCACATTAACAACTGTGGTTTACACTCTGTGACACACTGACTGTTTGTATATTTGATTGCTATGTTTTAAGTCAGGTGTTTTCAATAGTGCTATTTTCAGAGTACTAATTCAATAGCAATTTGACTTTGCAGTGAATTTGGTCAAATTATTCTGTACTCATCTTAAACCGGCAACACTAAATGCATGATGGATGAGGTTTTTGAATGCAAATGCAGTGCATGGCCCACCGTTTAAGTGACTCTCATCTGGTGGAGTGAGTCCAAAGTGTTGGGGGAAAAGGTTGTGCCAGTAGAGGAAGTACCACAGGACTGAATTGGTCTAGGTTAGACTGAGGGGAAAAATCTATGTGGAAACTGGAACACTCTCATCGTGTGATCGCGGGCAAAGAAAGTATCCATCACAGCCAAACCACAGAGAACATCCTCCCCCACACACACACACACACACACACACACACACACACACACACACACACACACACGCACACACGCACACACACACACACACACACACACACACACACACACACACACACACACACACACACACACACACACACACACACACACACACACACACACACACACACACACACACACACACACACACACCCCTGAAAGCATCTTCCTTTTCTCCGTCTGAGTATAATCAAACCTCTCCTATCTTCTGTCCAAAACAAGTGTGGTTTGACGTTATCTGACTGAGTTCACGAGACTCTCTGGTCTCAAACTCTGCTTCCTGTTGGCTAAAGATGTTGCCCCGCGTTGCCAGAATATAGAACTCAGTGTATGAGATCACAGGAAAAACAAGGTTCTACTAAGTTCCCATAACCCCCTCCTTCTCCAAAAATGCAAATATATCTTTAAATCAAAACAGGAAACAAAACATTATGCTTTTTATCTCTATAATGTTGTTATTCAGAGAATAATATATTGTTGAATGTGATGGTCTGGACAGGGCTGATGTTGTGGATGTTTGTGCTGTTATTCAGAGAATAATATATTGTTGAATGTGATGGTCTGGGCAGGGCTGATGTTGTGGATGTTTGTGTTGTTATTCAGAGAATAATATATTGTTGAATGTGATGGTCTGGACAGGGGTGATGTTGTGGATGTTTGTGTTGTTATTCAGAGAATAATATATTGTTGAATGTGATGGTCTGGACAGGGGTGATGTTCTGGATGTTTGTGTTGTTATTCAGAGAATAATATATTGTTGAATGTGATGGTCTGGACAGGGGTGATGTTCTGGATGTTTGTGTTGTTATTCAGAGAATAATATATTGTTGAATGTGATGGTCTGGGCAGGGCTGATGTTGTGGATGTTAGTGTTGTTATTCAGAGAATAATATATTGTTGAATGTAATGGTCTGGGCAGGGGTGACGTTTTGGATGTTTGTGTTGTTATTCAGAGAATAATATATTGTTGAATGTGATGGTCTGGACAGGGGTGATGTTCTGGATGTTTGTGTGTGTCCGAATGGTGTCGTTTGTATGTGGATGTTTTGTGTTGTAAAAAAAAATATATATATATATTCTTGAATGGAAAGCCCTACTGTATGTCTGTGAATCAACTCCACATTACCACAACTGCTTTCACGTGAAAGTAAATCCTCCTACTATTAATCTGTCTATGTGATACAGTAGAATAACCCTCACTTTAATGACATTTCACTGGTCATAAAACTCAGGATTACAGCACTAACACAGTATGTATTATTGTATTATTGCTAATTTAGCCTAAAAGGAAGCATGTTTTAAGATGCTCAAACTGAAAATAAACCACACAATACTAACTGTGTTAATTAACACAACTGACGTCTTGATTTAAGACCTACTTTATGACGATAAGGCTCTTAATGCTTCAGACCACTGGTGTGCAGTGTAGACACAGTGCACCAAAACCACTGAGCCCCTAGCGACAATACGTGGTGACCAGTCCTAAGTATATCACATGACCCCTTTATACGTCCCATATGGCACCCTATTTCCTATATAGTGCACTACTTTAGACCAGAGCCCTGGGGACAGCAGTATATAGTTAGGGTTGCCATTTGGAATTCAGCCTCAGTCAAAACTTAATTAAGACTTTCGCCTCCCCAGGACAATATGGTCAGTGTTTCTCCAACAAGGAAAGTTTGTCAAGAAACTCACAATGGCCCCCTTCAAATATGTTAACAGGCTGACTCTCTGGTAATGTTTTCTACAGGTGCTGGCCTTAATCCCTTTAATGTTTCATGTGTTTAATAAGGATAATTCTATCTTGTCTCATGTGGATGTTTATCTCATAACAGCATCAAGGATCTGAGTGTTATGTTCCCTCCAAATGTTCATAGTTGTGTGCTTTTTGTTGTTGTTTTTACTCAGATTTCGATGACCAAGTAAAGAATTGTATTAATCGAAATCTATAAAAACAGCTGTATTTGGAAAAACACAAGATAGGAGTCTCGGCATGAGTCTTGCAGCACGCTGGTGTAATATATATGCCATTTAGCAGACGCATTTAGCAGACGCTTAATAACACAAGCTAGGAGTCTAGGCATGAGTCTTGCAGCACGCTGGTGTAATAACACAAGCTAGAGTCTAGGCATGAGTCTTGCAGCACGCTGGTGTAATAACACAAGCTAGGAGTCTAGGCATGAGTCTTGCAGCACGCTGGTGTAATAACACAAGATAGGAGTCTAGGCATGAGTCTTGCAGCACGCTGGTGGAAAAACACAAGCAATCAAATATGGGTAGCCTACAGTAAAAATACTTAATTTCAGTTTAATTTAATCAAGTTACACTTTGGTCAGATTACGATTCACAAGTTCACTTTGAGTTCTATTCATCGTTCTCTATGCAGTCATTTCCACAGAGGATAGGGTAGTGTATTTCCACAGAGGATAGGGTAGTGTATTTCCACAGAGGAAGAGCAGTGTACCGTATAGAATGTCTGATATGTATCTCAAATAGTGTTAATTCGTTTTTCATGTTAATTAGATGCTTTTGCTGTCAGACACCACACACAGTAGGGTTGGTAAGACGGCAGTTTTACAAATTAGATCAAATCAGGCATTAATTTATTTGAATAATTGTCCATTTACGATAATGCATTTACAGCTGAAGCAACCCAGATGTCCTTGCAAACACAGGCACATCTAGTTACTGTAGGCCACCTGTCTAGGGAGGGAGACACTCACGCATCCACGCACGCGCACTCACACTCACGGACACACACGCATACATACACATACACACACGCATACACCCACGCATACACACACACGGACACACACACACGGAGACACACACACAACACACGGACACAAACGCACGCACACACGGGCACACACGGACACACACACACACACACACGGACACACACACGGACACACACACACGGACACACACACCCACGCACACACACACACGGACACACACACACGGACACACACACATGGACACACACACACGGACACACACACACGGACACACACACACGGACACACGCACACACGGACACACACACACGGACACACACACACGGACACACACACACGGACACACACACGGACACACACCGTTTGCTTGCATGCAGTAACATTCCCTGAAGCTGATGCCCTTCCATATTGTACGTTTGTGCTGAAAACCTTTGCATCCAATGGCAGCACAGTTCACCTGCAATATACCGTAGCCTCTGGCCTGTTGCTGGAGCCTTCAGTGTACAATACAACACGTCAGACTCAATACGTGAATAAAGTGCACACAACCATCGCAAAGCAGGCCATGACCTACAGTAAACTTCCCTCTAACACACGGATAAGGAGAGAGCAGGACAGAGAATCATAGCATAAAGCTCTAGCCTGGTCTCGGAGCTGTTTGTGCTTTCTTGCCGAACTCCTAAGGTCATTGTCACACCAGTGGCAAGATCTGGGTTCCAGGCTAGTTGAGCTCCTGTTCCACACAGCTCCGTGTCACCTATTCAGAGACAACTTGTAACGGCGTTCGTTTGTTGAAGGAGAGTCGGACCAAAATGCAGCGTGGTTGTTACTCATGTTCTTTAATGAAGAGTTGCGATACATGAAATAACTATAAAATATTACAAAACAACAAACGGAATGTGAAAACCTATACAGCCTGTCTGGTGAACAACTACACAGAGACAGGAACAATCCCCCACGAAATACACAGTGAAACCCCGGCTACCTAAATACGGTTCCCAATCAGAGACAACGAGAATCACCTGACTCTGATTGAGAACCGCCTCAGGCAGCCAAACCTATGCTACACCCCTACTCAGCCGCAATCCCAATGCCTACAAAACCCCAATACGAAACACAACAAAATAAACCCATGCCACACCCTGGCCTGACCAAATATATAACGAAAACACAAAATACTATGACCAAGGCGTGACACAACTGGACTAGAGGGATGAAAGGAGGGAAAGTATTTTGTCCAACCAAAAAGGGTCTATTTCTTGTATCGCTCAGGGCGCCTCGTTTACAACTCTATGACATGTTCACTTTAAAAAAAACAGCAGATAACATTCTGCCACTCCACTCAGTATTCACTGGCATAGAACCGGCGTTGTTCACGCGGGTGGGTCCAGCCCCCTGTACTGCCCTGGGCCCTTCTGTCACCCCTTTTAACCTTCAGTTCCTCTGGGGACAAACATTCTAAAGCATTTTAAAACATTCTAAAACATTCTAAAGCATTCTAAAACATTCTAAAGCATTCTAAAGCATTTTAAAACATTCTAAAACATTCTAAAGCATTCTAAAGCATTCTAAACCATTCTTAAGCATTCTAAAGCATTTTAAAACATTCTAAAGCATTGTAAAGCAGTTTAAAACATTCTAAAGCATTCTAGCTAGATTACTTGTTGGTTATTACTGCATTGTCGGAACTAGAAGCACAAGCATTTCGCTACACTCGCACTAACATCTGCTAACCATGTGTATGTGACAAATAAAATTTGATTTGATTTTAAACCATTCTATCGTTAGGTTAATGGTTTAGATTGTGTAACAACATTGCAGTTATTGTAGAGGGACTTGTTGAATCGGGTTATTTGACCCTTACTGAGTAGTGCTTTACTGCAATTGATTGTGAACAAGGCAACAAAGTGAAGTGAATTCTAACTAGATGATAATGTATGTATGTGAAATACAACTGTTACTAAACCATTTGCATGTATGGTTAGGCAGTAAAGAGTTAATTAAACAGAATATATATTTTTTTACAATAAATATTGAGGTTTTATTAATAGTATGAGATCGATATGGCTGGGATTCAATCCCATCATGCTTTGTCAGCTATGCACATTTTAAAGGCAATTTGTCCGTGTTCATGGAGAAAACATTCACGGTAAAAGCTGCATATATCGGCTCTATGGAAAATGTTCTTTAAATGTCAAAACCTCTAATGCGGATCTACAACTGATCGGATTGAATGCCTTGATTAGGTCAGGAAAGCAATCTTGATGACCTTTTAATGAGTTTCTACCCAGAAACACTTATTCCCATTGAATAGATCTGTCGAGATTCAATTTCAATTTGCATAATATGTGCATACACTTTTCAATTCACATTAGTAACGGGAATGTCACAAGCCGAGAGAAGGTTTGGTTGACGTTCTTGCTTTGCGGCTGAAAAGTACTGTAAATGTCACAGTACCCACCAGCCAGGAGGCATTGCAAACTATTCAACAAGCTAGCTACAAGCTGACATTAAGCAAGCAACTCTTCATGGATCTACTATATTACGCAACAATTCACAAGCATGTGCAGACAATTAAAGGGTTTATTTTCTCATCTGTACACTCAATACATTTTAGCTTCCAGACAAAAGTGTTACACAGTGTTACTGCTAGCTAACACTGCTCTTCATCAAGTAACGTTAGCCTATCAAAGATGAATGATTCACCCGCTAATAGGAATGTGCAGATTATATTAGGTGAGTTTATTAGCCACATGCAGATATAATTGCAGGGTAAAGTGAAATTCTTAAACTCCTAGCTCCGTTCAGTAGGCTTACCTTACAACATTACAAGAAACAATGCTTATTTTTGATCAATATCATGCAAATCATGTGGTTAAAGCAAATTGCGGCTGAAAACGTGGGTATAATTCAACGAGATGTTGAGCTGTTTTATGTGGAAGCACATTCCCACCATTCCAAAAATAAAATGTATATACCTTATATCAGGACTGAAAACCATCAGGACAGTAGATCTCCAGGAAAAGGGTTGGGCTGATAACCTATAGGACAGTAGATCTCCAGGAAGAGGGTTGGACTGAAAACCAACAGGAATGTAGATCTCCAGGAAGAGGGTTCGACTGATAACCTATAGGACTGTAGATCTCCAGGAAGAGGGTTGGACTGATAACCTATAGGACAGTAGATCTCCAGGAAGAGGGTTGGACTGAAAACCAACAGGACAGTAGATCTCCAGGAAGAGGGTTGGACTGAAAACCAACAGGACTGTAGATCTCCAGGAAGAGGGTTGGACTGAAAACCTATAGGACAGTAGATCTCCAGGAAGAGGGTTGGACTGATAACCTATAGGACAGTAGATCTCCAGGAAGAGGGTTGGACTAAAAACCAACAGGACAGTAGATCTCCAGGAAGAGGGTTGGACTGAAAACCAACAGGACCGTAGCTCTCCAGGAAGAGGGTTTGGTAGCCCTGTTGTAGATCATACATATACTCTAGGCTATGTTTCTTCATTTGTAGCATTGCGTGGCGATTTCCATCTATCCACGTTGCCGCCAGGAAATGTGTGGCAAGCTGCATTTTGCCCCAGGCCTTTTGATTTGTATTAATAAAAAATATTGACACAGAAGTGTTGAAAAGAGCGACAAAGTATCGTAGTTCAGACTGATTCACCCCATGATTTGTTTGACAGGATTTTTAGGTTTTCATTCTCCATAGGGCCAGGAGTTATTCCCCTGGTCCCATCATAGCCCACATATAGTAAAACCATGTTTTATAGCTGCTTTTAACACTGTCTTACCAAGAATTATATCCGGTTAGGTAAGCCGACCAGATCAGAAAAATCTCTGGGCAACCTGGAAAACAATTCCCCCACACCACTCTGGGGCCCGTGGTGCAACCTCTAAAATCACCACACAATGTTACAAATGAAAAAAACATGTTCTATTTGTATGATCTACTATCTCAAAAATGTTGACTTGCGTAGTTCGGCTTGGAGTTCAACAAGACAATTGTGTTTTCATTGCCTTGCTCGGGGGTGGGAGGGTGCAACTGTTTTCATTGCCTTGCTCGGGGGTGGGAGGGTGCAACTGTTTTCATTGCCTTGCTCGGGGGTGGGAGGGTGCAACTGTTTTCATTGCCTTGCTCGGGGGTGGGAGGGTGCAACTGTTTTCATTGCCTTGCTCGGGGGTGGGAGGGTGCAACTGTTGGGCGAGTGTTGTGCGCGCCCTCCCGAGGTAATGCTTCAAGTTGTGATAATTTCGCAAGTTTACACAACAGTATTGCCTCTCGAGAATCGATATCTCTTCGAGAACCTCTCGAAGAATGTCACTTTGCTATCGTTTATGTGAAAACTGTATTATTCATAGCTTGTGCCATCTTTTGAAAGATCAATAGACAACACATTTTTTTTTAACAGGGTCTTTTTCTGCTCTGTGAGCGTCTAGGTGTCATCGACTGACACCCTCTACACTTCATGATGCTCTCGGACCACAAACAAACTAGGATGACATCACAGATTCCAATCAGACCAACTCCATGAGTGACCTACTCTTTGTTTGCAGTTGTCTAAAAAAACAATATTTTGCTCAAAACAATTTTGTTTTTACCCTTTAGTATGCGTACTTCACTGTATTTATACTTAGGATATTGGTTTTCAAGAGTAACACAACTTCTGGAGGGTGTTTAATACAACTTAAAGTTCACAGATATGGAAGATTCAGATCAGACCTTTGATCAACAACCTATCACTCTTGTAAAACAACTCCTTTTTGATGTTGTAAAAACAGTCACGTAGGTCTGTAATTAAAAACCTTAGATCAGTCTCAGGTTTTCCATTGTTGTCGTTGTCATCAGATCGTAGTTGTCAGTTTAAACTCTATCCTTACTTAGTTGTTGTGTCTCAACACTTTAAATCTAAAAACAAAACGTTGACAACAGCACTAATCTGTTTCTAGGTTTAGTTTCTTAGTGAAAAAGTATTAAAGCACAAAGAGAAGTAAGACAAGCTGTTGTTAAACCAACAAAATGTATAGAATTTACACTTTCGTTATATTTTTAGTTTTCTCAGTGGAAAGAAGTGATGTTAGAAGAATTGAAAAGGACCTTTAAATGTCAAGCCCTTATAACGCAAATCTACCACTGATCAGATTTAATCCTGGCCTTTATCACTTCAGGAAGGCATGCTTGACTGTTTTATAACCAGAAACTCTTGTCTTTGCTTGAGCCATGCTTGAAAGATCAATATTGATGAAACAGTGTCTTTTCTGCTCTGTCAGCATTCTGTGCATCATCTCAGTGGAAAGAATTGAGGCTCGATGGGAAGACACTTGCTGAATCAACGTTGTTTCCAAGTCATTTCAATTAAATTATGTTGAACCAAAGTGGAATAGATGTTGATTTGACGTAAGTAAAGCTGAATGCTTTAAATATCCCCTGTGCAAGACCACAATGTTAGGTTTTCATTATGCAACTCACAATACTTTGGCTTGAGTTGTCATTCGTCTACTAAGGCATTTTCCGTGTAATAAGTTGTATTTAGTAATTGCATGGCTCTCCATTAACCCTCGAGAGTCTACGCCCTGTCTAAGCTGGGGAGGGGGGGTTCTAAACTAACATACAATATGGACTTGTATTAAGAGGGTCATAGCAAGGATTATTTAGCTATTTGAGTTAGAATTTTAAGACCCCTTCAAGTATCAAAAATATGTATTCATTTTTTTGGGTATGAAACATTGAATTTGGTATTACTGCTATTAGTCAATAGAAATGCATTGGATACTAGATTCACTACATGGAACATAAACCCCAAAACATTTCCAAAGGGAAGTTTGTTCTGAAGTGCCTATTCTATATCTGAGAGACCAGGGAAACGATTTACACTGCAGTAACAAAAAATATATATGACAAGTATTTATCACCTTATTTTAGGTGCTGAACTATCCACATACACTTTCATATTTTTTTGTTTGTTCAACTGGTACCCGGGAACCTTCAGACGGGTCTTGTGAACATCCTAGAGCAGAACGGAGAACACCATCGTGTTCATGAGATTTCTCATTGTTTAATAATACTTCGCCAAATCATTCGGACGCTACAGACGTTTTCATGAGAAGACCGATTTTTTTTATTTGTGTTAGTACAATTTCCACGGGGCGAGGACATTGTAGGCCCAAGAGTTAAATAATAAACAGTTGTATTTTAAAGCAAAGTTGTGATTAACTAAAAAGAGAGAAAAAGAGATTTAAAAAGAGAGTTGTTGTTTCATACCTGTTACAAAAGTAGTCTGGAGTCGGGCTACCTCTGTGTGAGGCTGCTTCCTGTGTGTAGGGAAGAACCAGAGCAGAGACTGGTACAGGTGCAACAACAGCCGTGCCTACTAGAATGAAATCGGCCCACCTGTAGCTGTACAAAGTAAATATAAACACCTCCCCTTAGGTGTGTCCCTGTGTTTGTCTGGGTAGGCCTGTTTGTGTGCATTATCATAATGGTAACCTTAACAACCTCCATGGCTCAGAGCAGGTTGTTGTGTCTCTCTCCTTCTGTTCATCTTGCCCAGCATTTAGCCTTTCTGCAATAGATTGTTTCCAAGCTGTTTCAGCGACTACTTTGGGTTATATTGATGATTATATTTCCCCATCTATACTGATCCTGATCTCTAGTTCTAGACTACCTCTCATGGGAATCAGGAGAGTCCATTAAACAAGGGTGAGAAACTCAACCGCCTCTTTCTCCGTCTGGACGTGAAACGAGTCCAAACATATTTGTTAAATAGTTGAACAACCCTCCTGACAATGGTTCAAAATGAAAGCTTTTCAACCTGTATTCGCCGTGACTTGACCACATAAAGAGTAGAGGAATCCCACTCTCCCTCATGTGCCCACTCTCTCTGTTTCTCTATGAATTGACCATGAAGCCCATGTTTCCAGTCTCAGAGACATGACACATCAGACTCAAATGTCTCTTTTGCTTCCCTCTCAATAGTTTCTCCAGAAATCCTCATTAATTGTCAGAAGCAAGAAAAAATGTAAATAGGCAGGTTTTCAGATTTGAGAATCTGTTGACTAACCTATCCCTCTAATGGTGTCGTAAAAAAGGTTTGTTTGACATGCACACAAAAATGAAGAAGGATGATTGTTGTATGTGGAATCATACTAACCAAAATAACCATTTGATTCCTTTAATGGTTAAAAAAAAGGTTATTTCATCTCACTCAGGGTAATACTTCCAATGTAGCTCATTAGCATATGTGGGGGCTTGGTTTGCACACAGCTCTGTCCAAATGCATAGTGCCAACTTTAAAGTTTGGTAGAGAAGGAATACTGGTCTGGGCTGTTTTTCATGGTTTGTGCTAAGCTCCTTAGTTCCAGTGAAGGGAAATTCTAACGCTACAACATACTGTACAACATATTGTAGACGATTCTGTGCTTCCAACTTTATGGCAATAGTTTGGGGAAGGCCCTTTCCTTTTTTAACATGACACTGCCACCGTGCACAAAGTGAGGTGCGTACGGAAATGGTTTGTTCGAGAATGGTGTGGAAGAACTTGACTGGCCTGCACAGAGCCCTCACCTCAACCCCACCGAACATCTCTGGGATGAATTGGAACACCGACTGTAAGTCGTTCTGGAAAAGAGAATCTACTAAATGGCCAAAATGTAAATGTTAAAAGGCTTTTAAACATAGCCAAACTTTTTTTTGGTGTTATATAGAATATATATAAAAGGAATATTATATAAAAAAGGTTCCGTATAGCACCAAATATGGTTCTGCTATACTACCAAGCGAAACAACCCTCATTTGACACTATATAAAACCGTTTCTTTTTAGTGTGTACAGTACAAACACACAAATACACAGTACACATTACACAATAGGACAAATATAAGCACCCACATGGCTATTATAACCCATTTAGGGTTGTTGGTGTTGTGGGCCCACAGGGCAGGGAGATATGAGGCAATGGAATTGGGAGATCCCTTTCCTTCCTGACTTTTCCATCCTGGCGGTGTTGACGTTAATGACGTGTAAAGGTAGCTCGGGCTGAACAACACACATGCTGTACTGTAGTTAACAGGGATTATCTGCCTGTCGCCTCAGATGCCCAAAGAGAGCTGGGCTTCTGTCTGAACATAGAGGGAAAAATACTCTATACTGGATTTGAATGATTCTTTATGCAATATAGCAGTAGAAGTAACTAGTCAGCTTTCACAATACTCCGTTATGCCTCTGATGAATGCCTTTAAAAAATATATATAATTTGATGTGGGCGTGAACAGGGAATTGACATTCATACAATCTGGGTCAGTCAATTGTTTGGTCCACACAGGTCCTAATATAAAGCCTAGCTACAGGAGAACAACGTGGAGTGTCTGGCTTTACTTCCTGGTGTATCTGACCACGGACAACTGTAGTAAGCCTGACTATATTTCTCATAACCTTACAGGACGGTAGGCCTACAGTTGGTCATGGGAAAGCTGTCTATCAACCACAACTTGTGTCTGAAAGCTACTGTTAACTTTGCATTGTGGAATAGAAACACATGTTCCACCCTGGTCTATTATATGGTGGAGAACATTAGGGTCTGAATTTATTCACACACCTTGATAAAGATCACCAATAAATCATTCAAATACTATATTGTATGATAAAAAAAATTGTGAAGTGATATTATTTTATACTAATCCAATTGCTCAGAGAAAGAGATTTTGTTTAAAGGGCAATATTTTTTTTTATAAAAAAAAAACAAGAGTCAAAATTGACACTCCAAAATATTCTTATCAATAAAGTAGTCAAAACGTTTAGTAATTCGTCCCATATTACTAGCACGCAATGACAACATCAAGGTAGTGACCATACTCAATTATTGGATGCATTTGCAGTTCGTTTTGAGTTGGGTTGAATGGAAATGAATGGATAACTATGTAAGGTCTTATTTTGGAGTCGCTTCTGTGTTAAGAATCTGTGTTTCTAAAAACTTCTACGTTAATCTGGATGCTACCATAATTATGGGTAATCCTGAATGAGCCGTGAATTATGATGAATGAGAAAGTTACAGAGAGGTTAAAGGGTAGCCTAGTGGTTAGAGCATTGGTCTAGTAACCGGTAGGTTGCAAGTTCAAACCCCTGACCTGACAAGGTACAAATCTGTCGTTCTGCCCCTGAACCCACTGTTCCTAGGCTGTCATTGAAAATAAGAATTTGTTCTTAACTGACTTGCCTAGTTAAATAAAGGTAAAATAACCCCAAAGTCATGCTAACCTCACTTTTTATTTGTAATGGTGTGAGTTGGGTATGATCTTTGACTTCATGAATGTGAATAAAAGTTCAGTGAGTTCATGGCTGTAAAGTCAGTTTTTGAATAACTCCTGCATTAGTTAAGTAATACATCGAGTCTACACTAAAACCACCATGGTTTAGTCATTTCAGTACAATGCTCTATCTGCCAAGTTCCATAACTCTCGTAGACAAAACAGAGAAATTGACATTACAAGGCTATCCATGCAGCAGCAGTAGTTTGGAACAATTGGATTGGTCTTGGTGATAAAATTCAATCACGATACACTCAACAAAACAGATTTGTTGTTCTCTATTCAATTCTCAAACAGACGGACAATGTTTTAATGGTATCACTTCTGGGTTATGGTTGCGTGTCATTGTGACTCTTAGTTGTGTTGTGTTGTGTAAGAGCCCTCTTTGGGCTCATGTGGTGGAGGAGATCTTCGTGGGCTATACCTTGTTTCAGGATAGTAAGTTGTTGGTCTATTGATATCCCTCTAGAGGTGTGGGGGCTGTGCTTTGGAAACGTGGGTGGGGTTATATCTACCCTGGTTTGGCCCTGTCCGGGGGTATTGTATTGTCAGACGGGGCAACAGTGTCCCCAACCCCTCCCCTGTCTCAGCCTTCAGTATTTATCCTGCAATAGTCTATGTGCCGGGCGTATCTGGTGTATTTCTCCCGTCTTATCTTATGTCCTGTGTGAATTGAAGTATGCTCCCTCTAATTCTCTCTCCCTCCCCCTGGAGGACCTGAGCCCTAGGATCATGCCTCAGGACTACCTGGCCTGATGACTCCTGGCTGTTCTCAGTGCACCTGGTCGTGTTGCTGCTCCAGTTTCAACTGTTCTGCCTGCGGCTATGGAACCGGACGTGTTACCTTGTCCTGGACCTGCTGTTTTCGACTCTTTCTCTCTACCGCACCTGCTGTCTCGACATATGAATGGTCGACTATGAAAGACCAGCTGACATTTACTCCTGAGGTACTGACCTGTCGCACCCTCTACAGCCACTGTGATTATTATTTGACCCCTGCTGGTCATCTATGAACGTTTGAACTTCTTGAAGAACAATCTGGCCTTAATGGCCATGTACTCTTATAATCTCCACCCGGCACAGCCAGAAGAGGACTGGCCACCCCACAGAGCCTGGTTCCTCTCTAGGTTTCTCCCTAGGTTCCTGCCTTTCTTCCTGCCACCATCTACATTGCATGCTGTTTGAGGTTTTAGACTGGGTTTCTGTAAAGCACTCTGCTAAAAAGGGCTTTATAAATAAATGTGATTAATTGATTGATTGTTGAAGGGGATGAAAAAAAAACATTATGCCTGACTTGAAATCTTCAATTTTCTGTGAAGTGTTCCTCACCTTTAGACAACAGGGCCAAAGCTGCCCACAGAAATCCCAGTATGCTTGGTCTGCTGTTTGGACTGTTAGCCTTACAGCAGCTGGTGCAAATGAATGCAAAATAACTTGTTAAATCTATCTTTGGGTAACACATTCAGTTTTACACCATAAAGCCATGTTGAACATCATGATGCAGGGAGAGCTACAATAAGTGGGTGTTTTGGAAAGTTTTTAAAGTCTGACAAAAAAAAGTTTTATTTTCATTTTAAAAGTTTGGATAAATAGCTAGTTACAACAACAAAAAAATAAGGTTAAATACATTTTTATGGATACTATAGACATTTAGGTGACAATGTAAAGTGTCTTATATCTTAAAAGCTTAAGTCTTGTTAAGGGGAACAGCATTGTCCAATTTACAATAGGCTTGACAGGTGAAATGCATGCAAAATGACTTGTTAAATCTATCTTTGGGTAACACATTCAGTTTTACACTTCAAAATATTTTCAACCAGCACAGGCTTCAGTTTTTTGTTTTAAAATTTTAAATCTCGGATTAAAAGTGTTACTTTTGAAAAAAGTTTCTGATTTGCAGTCCAAAGGGTGCCAGCACATCATAAATACAATTTTGTTAGATAAAATTTCTTTATATCCCAAAAGTCTGTTTAGTTGGCCCCATTGATTTGTTAATCTAACAGCATTGTTCAACATGCAGAGAAAGCTTGAATCCGAAAGCTACCATGCTAAACTTTGTTAAAACAAGAAAGACATTACGGTTCTTTTAATCCTCAGGCACAGGCTTCATAAAATGTAATTCAACTAAATATTTCATACTTTTGAAAATAAATATGTTCAATCCAAAGGGTGCCAGCTAAAATTCATGCATGTCAGTTTTGTTAGATAAAATCCGCACAGATGACTTCCAACTGGTCCTTTTGTTAGCTCAGTTGATTAGAGTAATGGCGCTTGTCAACAGGGCAGTGGGAATCCAAAAGCGGGACCACCTAAACTTTGTTAAAACAATGCACACATGACTGTATTTAGTCCTCAGGCATAAAATGTCTTCTAAACTATATATTATATTATTATTATAAGTAAAATTAGCAGGTACGCGTCCTCTTCGTCGAGTGCGCACAGACTGACTTCCAACTCTGACTCCCAGTACCAAAACTCAAAATTCTTCCTAATTTCGGAAGAAACAAGCCTGAAACCTTGAACAAAGACTGGTGACATCTAGTGAAAGCCATAGGAATTGCAATCTGGGAGCTGGAATTGCATATGCCCCATAGCTTTCCATTTTAAGAGCATGTGCTCTCAAAAAATATATTTTCCAGTTGGTTTTTCTTTGGTACCAATTATATGCATATCCTGGCTTCTGGGCCTGAGTAACAGGCAGTTTACTTTGGGCACATCTGCCAGACAGGAAGTGGAGAGAAATAGACTCTAGCCTGAAATATAAAATATATATAATATATTATTATAGATTCTGGGTTTATGCTCCATTCGAAGGCAGAGCATCATATCAATACTATGTATGCTTGGAATCAGTATAAAAAGGCTATTGACAGCAACTCATCAATGTTAGATTTCATAAATGAGGCCCGGAAAAATAAAGGTGAGGAAAACTGTACTTACATTAGAACAATTGCTCATGTGCTCCTATTAAACTGCCACTCAAAATATAGCGCAGAGAGGTCATCGAGAGTCTATTGACTCTCACAACAAGGGGTATTTCTTTCGACAAGCTTAGAAAAAAAATAGCAAAGCCTGACCCTCTCATAGAGAAAAGAATGAATGCATGTGGCAACGCTAAGTACACAAGCCACCAAATCCAGAACGAAGTTCTCGAGGGCTTAGCTGAGATGGTACAGAGTGGAATAATAAGATAAATAAAAGAAAGTGAAGTTTTTCAGCGTAATTGCAGATGAAACCAAAGATTTAAAGAAAAAGAACAAATGTCTTTCGTTATGAGGTACTATTACAACGAGCCCACAGTCGGCTGAAATTCTAGATGCAGCAGGTCTCAGAAAAATTATAATTGATTGCCATGAAAAACGTGGTCTGGACTACAGAAATAATCTTGTGGAGCAAGGCTGTGACGGTGCATCCGTCATGAGCGGAAAGCATTCTGGTGTGTCTGCACGGATTTAAAAACAGTGCAAGATTAGCATTTTATGTACACTGTAATGCACATTGTTTGAATTTGGTTCTTGTCGATGTTGTAAAATCAGTGCCTGAGGCAGTTAACGTTTTTGCTGTCCTGCAGAAGCTTTATAACTTTGTATCTGGCTCGTACGTTCATCTCAAGTGGCTTGCAGTTCAGAAAGAGCTGAATCAACAGCAGCAGCCCAGGGAACTACGGAGACTTACGGATGTAAGGTGAGCATGCAGCTAAATGGCATGCCGTGATCTGAGGGACAGGCTTCCAGCAGTTCTGAGAGTGTTACAGGATATCACACTTGAAAATAGTGGTGATAGATCAGTGGAGACAAGGGGCCTTCTTTCTCAGATAGATTTACATCTCATAGGGCTTTTGGTTACCTTTTGGAAAGTGCTTGGTGATGCCAAATGTCTTTCTGACATGCTCCAATCAAGCTCTCTTGACCTAGCAAGGGCTGTGGATCTAGTAGGTGTCCTACAGACACATTACAGGACTACAGAAGTGAGGGTTACTATGGAAAACTATGGAAAGAGGTTGAAGAGATTGCAGAACACTGCAAAATAAGTGTACAAACAGTGTGTACAAGACAGCTGAAAACAAGCTTAAGATGTCATGACTCATTGACGATGAGCCCTGTATGACAGAAACATAGTGACCAAAGTGATGGTGAGAGCTTCCAAAGGGCTTATCTTTTATCAGGTGCTTGACTGTCTCACAGCTGAGCTGCAGAGGCGTTTTTCAAATAATAATTGCAAGATAATGCAAGGGGTCCAGTCTCTCAACCCAGAGAGTACAACATTTTTGAATGAGGAGCCTCTGTTTGCCTTTGCTCAGACCTTTGAGTCAGATTTAGAGGAGCTCAAACATGAGGTTCATCAAACCAAGTAGAATGTATGCACACATGACTGTAAGTCGCTTTGGATAAAAGCGTCAGCTAAATGGCATATATTATTATTATTATTCTTGATAGGAGATGGAAAAGTGGAAGGGACAGACCGTCTCCTCTCCTTGACTTTGTTGTGTTTATAGAACCTTATAAAGAGGTCTTCCATGAGCGATTTCAACATTGTAAGATTTCTGTTGCTGTGCTTCCTGCGAGAGAAGCTTCTCAACTTTAAAACTGATTGAAACCCATCTTTAGATGAAAATGGTTGATGACAGGTTAAGTCAGCTCTGAATTCTCAGTGTTGATTCAAGGACGGCACGCTCCCTCAACATGGATGAGGTTGTGAAACATTTTGCCAGCTCTCACCAGAACTGCAGAATTATGCTGTTTTTAAATCTACTTAGGATAATTTGGCACTAAGGCGGTCCCTCTGGTCATGATTAAAACCTGCACTGTGTACTAGCGAGTACACTGACATTCTAAAATGATAAATCCAAAGGGTATCATGTCACACAGATTTAATTTGGTTTTGATTAGGCCATTTCCAAATTCCATTTTTCATTGCAATTAGTTAACATAATATATATGAGCATAAATATGATTCTCTAAGTTTGTAATATTGATTAAAGTCCATTTCTGCTTAATACCTGGTATGTCATATTTTTGATTTTTGTAAATTATATTTTTTTGTAAATAAACTATGCTATTTATGTAACACATGCTATCTTATCTCGTTGGTGCTTGAGCTTAATTTTCTGAACATATTTTGGGATGTTCAACACTTAGATCCAGATTATGTATTCATGAAAATAGAGTGACACAAACCTCTCCAGTATGTGAGTACAGTAGTGTGTGTGTGTGTGTGTGTGTGTGTGTGTGTGTGTGTGTGTGTGTGTGTGTGTGTGTGTGTGTGTGTGTGTGTGTGTGTGTGTGTGTGTGTGTGTGTGTGTGTGTGTGTGTGTGTGTGTGTGTGTGTGTGTGTGTGAGAGAGAGAGAAAAAGAAAGAAATTGAGCTGCAGGTCTGAGGTACAGTCACTGACTCTTCATAGTATGTTTAAGAATTCTAGTGTAGTAACCCTTATGGACCTCACATTGAATTTTAGTGAAGTAACCCTTATAGACCTCACTATCTGTCACATTGAATTCTAGTGTAGTAACCCTTATGGATCTCACTATCTGTCACATTGTATTCTAGTGTAGTAACCCTTATTGGACCTCATCATCTGTCACATTGAATTCTAGTGTAGTAACCCTTATGGACCTCACTATCTGTCACATTGAGTTCTAGTGAAGTAACCCTTATGGACCTCACATTGAATTCTAGTGAAGTAACCCTTATGGACCTCACATTGAATTCTAGTGTAGTAACCCTTATGGACCTCACTATCTGTCACATTGAATTCTAGTGTAGTAACCCTTATGGACCTCACTATCTGTCACATTGTATTCTAGTGTAGTAACCCTTATGGACCTCACATTGAATTCTAGTGAAGTAACCCTTATGGACCTCACATTGAAATCTAGTGAAGTAACCCTTATGGACCTCACATTGAATTCTAGTGTAGTAACCCTTATGGACCTCATTATCTGTCACATTGAGTTCTAGTGAAGTAACCCTTATGGACCTCACATTGAATTCTAGTGAAGTAACCCTTATGGACCTCACTATCTGTCACATTGTATTCTAGTGTAGTAACCCTTATGGACCTCACTATCTGTCACATTGTATTCTAGTGTAGTAACCCTTATGGATCTCACTATCTGTCACATTGTATTCTAGTGTAGTAACCCTTATGGATCTCACTATCTGTCACATTGTATTCTAGTGAAGTAACCCTTATGGACCTCACTATCTGTCACATTGAATTCTAGTGAAGTTACCCTTATGGACCTCACTATCTGTCACATTGAATTTGAGTGTAGTAACCCTTATGGACCTCACTATCTGTCACATTGAATTCTAGTGTAGTAACCCTTATGGATCTCACTATCTGTCACATTGTATTCTAGTGTAGTAACCCTTATGGACCTCACTATCTGTCACATTGTATTCTAGTGAAGTAACCCTTATGGACCTCACATTGAGTTCTAGTGTAGTAACCCTTATGGACCTCACATTGAATTCTAGTGTAGTAACCCTTATGGACCTCACTATCTGTCACATTGTATTCTAGTGTAGTAACCCTTATGGAGCTCACATTGAATTCTAGTGAAGTAACCCTTATGGACCTCACATTGAAATCTAGTGAAGTAACCCTTATGGACCTCACATTGAATTCTAGTGTAGTAACCCTTATGGACCTCATTATCTGTCACATTGAGTTCTAGTGAAGTAACCCTTATGGACCTCACATTGAATTCTAGTGAAGTAACCCTTATGGACCTCACTATCTGTCACATTGTATTCTAGTGTAGTAACCCTTATGGACCTCACTATCTGTCACATTGTATTCTAGTGAAGTAACCCTTATGGACCTCACTATCTGTCACATTGAATTCTAGTGAAGTTACCCTTATGGACCTCACTATCTGTCACATTGAATTTGAGTGTAGTAACCCTTATGGACCTCACTATCTGTCACATTGAATTCTAGTGTAGTAACCCTTCTGGACCTCATTATCTGTCACATTGAATTCTAGTGTAGTAACCCGTATGGACCTCACTATCTGTCACATTGAATTCTAGTGAAGTAACCCGTATGGACCTCACTATCTGTCACATTGAATTCTAGTGTTGTAACCCTTATGGACCTCACTATCTGTCACGTTGAATATTAGTGAAGTAACCCTTATGGACCTCACTATCTGTCACATTGAATATTAGTGAAGTAACCCTTATGGACCTCACTATCTGTCACATTGAATATTAGTGAAGTAACCCTTATGGACCTCACTATCTGTCACATTGAATTCTAGTGTAGTAACCCTTCTGGACCTCACTATCTGTCACATTGAATTCTAGTGAAGTAACCCGTATGGACCTCACTATCTGTCACATTGAATTGTAGTGTTGTAACCCTTATGGACCTCACTATCTGTCACATTGAATTCTAGTGTAGTAGCCCTTATGGACCTCATTATCTGTCACATTGAATTCTAGTGTAGTAACCCTTATGGACCTCACATTGAATTCTAGTGAAGTAACCCTTATGGACCTCACTATCTGGCACATTGAATTCCAGTGTATTAACCCTTATGGACCTCACTATCTGTCACATTGAATTCTAGTGTAGTAACCCTTATGGACCTCACATTGAATTCTAGTGAAGTAACCCTTATGGACCTCACATTGAATTCTAGTGTTGTAACCCTTATGGGCCTCACTATCTGTCACATTGAATTCTAGTGAAGTAACCCTTATGGACCTCACATAGAATTCTAGTGTAGTAACCCTTATGGACCTCACTATCTGTCACATTGAATTCTAGTGTAGTAACCCTTATGGACCTCACTATCTGTCACATTGAATTCTAGTGAAGTAACCCTTATGGACCTCACTATCTGTCACATTGAATTCTAGTGTAGTAACCCTTATGGACCTCACTATCTGTCACATTGAATTCTAGTGTAGTAACCCTTATGGACCTCACTATCTGTCACATTGAATTCTAGTGTAGTAACCCTTATGGACCTCACATTGAATTCTAGTGAAGTAACCCTTATGGACCTCACTATCTGTCACATTGAATTCTAGTGTAGTAACCCTTATGGACCTCATTATCTGTCACATTGAATTCTAGTGTAGTAACCCTTATGGACCTCACTATCTGTCACATTGAATTCTAGTGTAGTAACCCTTATGGACCTCACTATCTGTCACATTGAATTCTAGTGTAGTAACCCTTATGGACCTCACTATCTGTCACATTGAATTCTAGTGTAGTAACCCTTATGGACCTCACATTGAATTCTAGTGAAGTAACCCTTATGGACCTCACATTGAATTCTAGTGTAGTAACCCTTATGGACCTCACTATCTGTCACATTGAATTCTAGTGTAGTAACCCTTCTGGACCTCACTATCTGTCACATTGAATTCTAGTGTAGTAACCCTTATGGACCTCACATTTAATTCTAGTGTAGTAACCCTTATGGACCTCACTATCTGTCACATTGAATTCTAGTGTAGTAACCCTTATGGACCTCACTATCTGTCACATTGAATTCTAGTGAAGTAACCCTTATGGACCTCACTATCTGTCACATTGAATTCTAGTGTAGTAACCCTTATGGACCTCACATTGAATTCTAGTGTAGTAACCCTTATGGACCTCACTATCTGTCACATTGAATTCTAGTGTAGTAACCCTTATGGACCTCACTATCTGTCACATTGAATTCTAGTGTAGTAACCCTTATGGACCTCACTATCTGTCACATTGAATTCTAGTGTAGTAACCCTTATGGACCTCACTATCTGTCACATTGAATTCTAGTGAAGTAACCCTTGTGGACCTTACTATCTGTCACATTGAATTCTAGTGAAGTAACCCTTATGGACCTCACTATATGTCACATAGAATTCTAGTGTAGTAACCCCTATGGACCTCACATTGCATTCTAGTGTAGTAACCCTTATGGACCTCACTATCTGTCACATTGAATTCTTGTGAAGTAACCCTTATGGACCTCACTATCTGTCACATTGAATTTGAGTGTAGTAACCCTTATGGACCTCACTATCTGTCACATTTAATTCTAGTGAAGTAACCCTTATGGACCTCACTATCTGTCACATTGAATTCTAGTGAAGTAACCCTTATGGACCTCACTATCTGTCACATTGAATTCCAGTGTCGTAACCCATATGGACCTCACTATCTGTCACATTCAATTCCAGTGTAGTAACCCTTATGGATCTCACTATCTGTCACATTGAATTCTAGTGAAGTAACACTTATGGACCTCACATTGAATTCTAGTGAAGTAACCCTTATGGACCTCACATTGAATTCTAGTGTTGTAACCCTTATGGGCCTCAAATTGAATTCTAGTGTCGTAACCCATATGGACCTCACTATCTGTCACATTGAATTCTAGTGTAGTAACCCTTATGGACCTCACATAGAATTCTAGTGTAGTAACCCTTATGGACCTCACTATCTGTCACATTCAATTCTAGTATAGTAACCCTTCTGGACCTCACTATCTGTCACATTGAATTCTAGTGTAGTAACCCTTATGGACCTCACTATCTGTCACATTTAATTCTAGTGAAGTAACCCTTATGGACCTAACTATCTGGCACATTGAATTCTAGTGAAGTAACCCTTATGGACCTTACTATCTGTCACATTGAATTCTAGTGAAGTAACCCTTATGGACCTCACATTGAATTCTGGGTGTAGTAACCCTTATGGACCTCACTATCTGTCACATTGAATTCTAGTGTAGTAACCCTTATGGACCTCACTATCTGTCACATTGAATTCTAGTGTAGTAACCCTTATGGACTTTACTATCTGTCACATTGAATTCTAGTGAAGTAACCCTTATGGACCTCACTATCTGTCACATTGAATTCTAGTGTAGTAACCCTTATGGACCTCACATTGAATTCTGGGTGTAGTAACCCTTATGGACCTCACTATCTGTCACATTGAATTCTAGTGTAGTAACCCTTCTGGACCTCACTATCTGTCACATTGAATTCTAGTGTAGTAACCCTTATGGACCTCATTATCTGTCACATTGAATTCTAGTGAAGTAACCCTTCTGGACCTCACTATCTGTCACATTGAATTCTAGTGTAGTAACCCTTCTGGACCTCACTATCTGTCACATTGAATTCTAGTGAAGTAACCCTTATGGACCTCACTATCTGTCACATTGAATTCTAGTGTAGTAACCCTTATGGACCTCATTATCTGTCACATTGAATTCTAGTGAAGTAACCCTTCTGGACCTCACTATCTGTCACATTGAATTCTGGGTGTAGTAACCCTTATGGACATCACATTGAATTCTAGTGAAGTAACCCTTATGGACCTCACATAGAATTCTAGTGTAGTAACCCTTCTGGACCTCACTATCTGTCACATTGAATTCTAGTGTAGTAACCCTTCTGGACCTCACTATCTGTCACATTGAATTCTAGTGTAGTAACCCTTATGGACCTCACATTGAATTCTAGTGTAGTAACCCTTATGGACCTCACATTGAATTCTAGTGTAGTAACCCTTATGGACCTCACATTGAATTCTAGTGAAGTAACCCTTATGGACCTCACATTGAATTCTAGTGTAGTAACCCTTATGGACCTCACTATCTGTCACATTGAATTCTAGTGTAGTAACCCTTATGGACCTCACTATCTGTCACATTGAATTCTAGTGTAGTAACCCTTCTGGACCTCACTATCTGTCACATTGAATTCTAGTGTAGTAACCCTTATGGACCTCATTATCTGTCACATTGAATTCTAGTGAAGTAACCCTTATGGACCTCACTATCTGTCACATTGAATTCCAGTGTATTAACCCTTATGGACCTCACTATCTGTCACATTGAATTCTAGTGTAGTAACCCTTATGGACCTCATTATCTGTCACATTGAATTCTAGTGTAGTAACCCTTCTGGACCTCATCATCTGTCACATTGAATTCTAGTGTAGTAACCCTTATGGACCTCATTATCTGTCACATTGAATTCTAGTGTAGTAACCCTTATGGACATCACATAGAATTTTGGTGTAGTAACCCTTATGGACCTCACTATCTGTCACATTGAATTCTAGTGTAGTAACCCTTATGGACCTCACTATCTGTCACATTGAATACTAGTGTTGTAACCCTTATGGACCTCACATTGAATTCTAGTGTAGTAACCCTTATGGACCTCACTATCTGTCACATTGAATTCTAGTGTTGTAACCCTTATGGACCTCACATTGAATTCTAGTGTAGTAACCCTTATGGACCTCAAATTGAATTCTAGTGAAGTAACCCTTATGGACCTCACATTGAATTCTAGTGTAGTAACCCTTATGGACCTCACTATCTGTCACATTGAATTCTAGTGTAGTAACCCTTATGGACCTCACATTGAATTCTAGCGAAGTAACCCTTATGGACCTCAAATTGAATCTGTCACATATGGACCTCACATTGAATTCTAGTGTAGTAACCCTTATGGACCTCACTATCTGTCACATTGAATTCTAGTGTAGTAACCCTTATGGACCTCACATTGAATTCTAGCGAAGTAACCCTTATGGACCTCACATTGAATTCAAGTGTAGTAACCCTTATGGACCTCACATTGAATTCTAGTGTAGTAACCCTTATGGACCTCACATTCAATTATAGTGTAGTAACCCTTATGGACCTCACTATCTGGCACATTGAATTCTAGTGAAGTAACTCTTATGGACCTCACTATCTGTCACATTGAATTGCAGTGAAGTAACTCTTATGGACCTCACTATCTGTCACATTGAATTCTAGTGTAGTAACCCTTATGGACCTCACTATCTGTCACATTGAATACTAGTATAGTAACCCTTATGGACCTCACTATCTGTCACATTGAATTCCAGTGTATTAACCCTTATGGACCTCACTATCTGTCACATTGAATTCTAGTGTAGTAACCCTTATGGACCTCACTATCTGTCACATTGAATTCTAGTGTAGTAACCCTTATGGACCTCACTATCTGTCACATTGAATACTAGTGTTGTAACCCTTATGGACCTCACATTGAATTCTAGTGTAGTAACCCTTATGGACCTCACTATCTGTCACATTGAATTCTAGTGTTGTAACCCTTATGGACCTCACATTGAATTCTAGTGTAGTAACCCTTATGGACCTCAAATTGAATTCTAGTGAAGTAACCCTTATGGACCTCACATTGAATTCTAGTGTAGTAACCCTTATGGACCTCACTATCTGTCACATTGAATTCTAGTGTAGTAACCCTTATGGACCTCACATTGAATTCTAGCGAAGTAACCCTTATGGACCTCACATTGAATTCAAGTGTAGTAACCCTTATGGACCTCACATTGAATTCTAGTGTAGTAACCCTTATGGACCTCACATTCAATTATAGTGTAGTAACCCTTATGGACCTCACTATCTGGCACATTGAATTCTAGTGAAGTAACTCTTATGGACCTCACTATCTGTCACATTGAATTGCAGTGAAGTAACTCTTATGGACCTCACTATCTGTCACATTGAATTCTAGTGTAGTAACCCTTATGGACCTCACTATCTGTCACATTGAATACTAGTATAGTAACCCTTATGGACCTCACTATCTGTCACATTGAATTCCAGTGTATTAACCCTTATGGACCTCACTATCTGTCACATTGAATTCTAGTGTAGTAACCCTTATGGACCTCACTATCTGTCACATTGAATTCTAGTGTAGTAACCCTTATGGACCTCACTATCTGTCACATTGAATTCCAGTGTATTAACCCTTATGGACCTCACTATCTGTCACATTGAATTCTAGTGTAGTAACCCTTATGGACCTCACTATCTGTCACATTGAATTCTAGTGTAGTAACCCTTATGGACCTCACTATCTGTCACATTGAATTCTAGTGTAGTAACCCTTATGGACCTCACTATCTGTCACATTGAATTCTAGTGAAGTAACCCTTATGGACCTCACTATCTGTCACATTGAATTCTAGTGTAGTAACCCTTATGGACCTCACTATCTGTCACATTGAATTCTTGTGAAGTAACCCTTATGGATCTCACTATCTGTCACATTTAATTCTAGTGAAGTAACCCTTATGGACCTCACTATCTGTCACATTGAATTCTTGTGAAGTAACCCTTATGGACCTCACTATCTGTCACAGTAACCTTTATGGACCTCACTATCTGTCACATTGAATTCTAGTGTAGTAACCCTTATGGACCTCACTATCTGTCACATTGAATTCTAGTGTAGTAACCCTTATGGACCTCACTATCTGTCACATTGAATTCTAGTGTAGTAACCCTTATGGACCTCACTATCTGTCACATTGAATTCTAGTGAAGTAACTCTTATGGACCTCACATTGAATTCTAGTGAAGTAACCCTTATGGACCTCACTATCTGTCACATTGAATTCTAGTGTAGTAACCCTTATGGACCTCACTATCTGTCACATTGAATTCTAGTGAAGTAACCCTTATGGACCTCACTATCTGTCACATTGAATTCTAGTGTAGTAACCCTTATGGACCTCACTATCTGTCACATTGAATTCTAGTGTAGTAACCCTTATGGACCTCACTATCTGTCACATTGAATTCTAGTGTAGTAACCCTTATGGACCTCACTATCTGTCACATTGAATTCTAGTGTAGTAACCCTTATGGACCTCACTATCTGTCACATTGAATTCTAGTGAAGTAACCCTTATGGACCTCACTATCTGTCACATTGAATTCTAGTGTAGTAACCCTTATGGACCTCACTATCTGTCACATTGAATTCTAGTGAAGTAACCCTTATGGACCTCACTATCTGTCACATTGAATTCTAGTGTAGTAACCCTTATGGACCTCACTATCTGTCACATTGAATTCTAGTGAAGTAACCCTTATGGACCTCACTATCTGTCACATTGAATTCTAGTGTAGTAACCCTTATGGACCTCACTATCTGTCACATTGAATTCTAGTGTAGTAACCCTTATGGACCTCACTATCTGTCACATTGAATTCTAGTGTAGTAACCCTTATGGACCTCACTATCTGTCACATTGAATTCTAGTGTAGTAACCCTTATGGACCTCACATAGAATTCTAGTGAAGTAACCCTTATGGACCTCACTATCTGTCACATTGAATTCTAGTGTAGTAACCCTTATGGACCTCACTATCTGTCACATTGAATTCTAGTGAAGTAACCCTTATGGACCTCACTATCTGTCACATTGAATTCTAGTGTAGTAACCCTTATGGACCTCACTATCTGTCACATTGAATTCTAGTGAAGTAACCCTTATGGACCTCACTATCTGTCACATTGAATTCTAGTGAAGTAACCCTTATGGACCTCACTATCTGTCACATTGAATTCTAGTGTAGTAACCCTTATGGACCTCACTATCTGTCACATTGAATTCTAGTGTAGTAACCCTTATGGACCTCACTATCTGTCACATTGAATTCTAGTGAATTAACCCTTATGGACCTCACATAGAATTCTAGTGAAGTAACCCTTATGGACCTCACTATCTGTCACATTGAATTCTAGTGAAGTAACCCTTATGGACCTCACTATCTGTCACATTGAATTCTAGTGTAGTAACCCTTATGGACCTCACTATCTGTCACATTGAATTCTAGTGAAGTAACCCTTATGGACCGCACTATCTGTCACATTGAATTCTAGTGTAGTAACCCTTATGGACCTCACTATCTGTCACATAGAATTCTAGTGTAGTAACCCTTATGGACTTCACTATCTGTCACATTGAATTCTAGTGAAGTAACCCTTATGGACATCACATAGAATTCTAGTGTAGTAACCCTTATGGACCTCACTATCTGTCACATTGAATTCTAGTGTAGTAACCCTTATTGGACCTCACTATCTGTCATTGTCAGTGAAGTAATTGGACCTCACTATCTGGCACATTAGTGAAGTAACCCTTATGGACCTTACTATCTGTCACATTGAATTCTAGTGAAGTAACCCTTATGGACCTCACTATCTGTCACATTGAATTCTAGTGAAGTAACCCTTATGGACCTCACTATCTGGCACATTGAATTCTAGTGAAGTAACCCTTATGGACCTTACTATCTGTCACATTGAATTCTAGTGAAGTAACCCTTATGGACCTCACTATATGTCACATAGAATTCTAGTGTAGTAACCCTTATGGACCTCACATTGAATTCTGGGTGTAGTAACCCTTATGGACCTTACTATCTGTCACATAGAATTCTAGTGTAGTAACCCTTATGGACTTCACTATCTGTCACATTGAATTCTAGTGAAGTAACCCTTATGGACATCACATAGAATTCTAGTGTAGTAACCCTTATGGACCTCACTATCTGTCACATTGAATTCTAGTGTAGTAACCCTTATTGACCTCACTATCTGTCACATTGAATTCTAGTGAATTAACCCTTATGGACCTCACATAGAATTCTAGTGAAGTAACCCTTATGGACCTCATTATCTGTCACATTGAATTCTAGTGAAGTAACCCTTATGGACCTCACATAGAATTCTAGTGTAGTAACCCTTATGGACCTCACATAGAATTCTAGTGAAGTAACCCTTATGGACCTCACATAGAATTCTAGTGTAGTAACCCTTATGGACCTCACATTGAATTCTAGTGAAGTAACCCTTATGGACCTCAATATCTGTCACATTGAATTCTAGTGTAGTAACCCTTATGGACCTCACTATATGTCACATTGAATTTAGTGAAGTAACCCTTATGGACCTCACATAGAATTCTAGTGTAGTAACCCTTATGGACCTCACATTGAATTCTAGTGAAGTAACCCTTATGGACCTCAATATCTGTCACATTGAATTCTAGTGAAGTAACCCTTCTGGACCTCACTATCTGTCACATTGAATTCTAGTGTAGTAACCCTTCTGGACCTCACTATCTGTCACATTGAATTCTAGTGTAGTAACCCTTATGGACCTCATTGAATTCTAGTGTAGTAACCCTTATGGACCTCACATTGAATTCTAGTGTAGTAACCCTTATGGACCTCACATTGAATTCTAGTGAAGTAACCTTATGGACCTCACATTGAATTCTAGTGTAGTAACCCTTATGGACCTCACTATCTGTCACATTGAATTCTAGTGTAGTAACCCTTATGGACCTCACTATCTGTCACATTGAATTCTAGTGAAGTAACCCTTCTGGACCTCACTATCTGTCACATTGAATTCTAGTGTAGTAACCCTTCTGGACCTCACTATCTGTCACATTGAATTCTAGTGTAGTAACCCTTATGGACCTCACTATCTGTCACATTGAATCTAGTGTCTTATGGACCTCATTGAATTCTAGTGTAGTAACCCTTATGGACCTCACTATCTGTCACATTGAATTCTAGTGTAGTAACCCTTATGGACTTCACTATCTGTCACATTGAATTCTAGTGAAGTAACCCTTATGGACCTCACTATCTGTCACATTGAATTCTAGTGTAGTAACCCTTATGGACCTCACTATCTGTCACATTGAATTCTTGTGAAGTAACCCTTATGGACCTCACTAACCCTTATGGACCTCACTATCTGTCACATTGAATTCTAGTGTAGTAACCCTTATGGACCTCACTATCTGTCACATTGAATTCTAGTGTAGTAACCCTTATGGACCTCACTATCTGTCACATTGAATTCTAGTGTAGTAACCCTTATGGACCTCACTATCTGTCACATTGAATTCTAGTGAAGTAACCCTTATGGACCTCACATTGAATGTGAGTAACCTTATGGACCACTATCTGTCACATTGAATTCTAGTGTAGTAACCCTTATGGACCTCACTATCTGTCACATTGAATTCTAGTGAAGTAACCCTTATGGACCTCACTATCTGTCACATTGAATTCTAGTGTAGTAACCCTTATGGACCTCACTATCTGTCACATTGAATTCTAGTGTAGTAACCCTTATGGACCTCACTATCTGTCACATTGAATTCTAGTGTAGTAACCCTTATGGACCTCACTATCTGTCACATTGAATTCTAGTGAAGTAACCCTTATGGACCTCACTATCTGTCACATTGAATTCTAGTGTAGTAACCCTTATGGACCTCACTATCTGTCACATTGAATTCTAGTGTAGTAACCCTTATGGACCTCACTATCTGTCACATTGAATTCTAGTGAAGTAACCCTTATGGACCTCACTATCTGTCACATTGAATTCTAGTGTAGTAACCCTTATGGACCTCACTATCTGTCACATTGAATTCTAGTGTAGTAACCCTTATGGATCTCACTATCTAACCCATATGGTCACATTGAATTCTAGTGAAGTAACCCTTATGGACCTCACTATCTGTCACATTGAATTCTAGTGTAGTAACCCTTATGGACCTCACTATCTGTCACATTGAATTCTAGTGAAGTAACCCTTATGGACCTCACTATCTGTCACATTGAATTCTAGTGAAGTAACCCTTATGGACCTCACTATCTGTCACATTGAATTCTAGTTTAGTAACCCTTATGGACCTCACTATCTGTCACATTGAATTCTAGTGTAGTAACCCTTATGGACCTCACTATCTGTCACATATGGATTGAATTCTAGTGTAGTAACCCTTATGGACCTCACTATCTGTCACATTGAATTCTAGTGTAGTAACCCTTATGGACCTCACTATCTGTCACATTGAATTCTAGTGAAGTAACCCTTATGGACCTCACTATCTGTCACATTGAATTCTAGTGAAGTAACCCTTATGGACCTCACTATCTGTCACATTGAATTCTAGTGAAGTAACCCTTATGGACCTCACTATCTGTCACATTGAATTCTAGTGTGAGTAACCCTTATGGACCTCACTATCTGTCACATTGAATTCTAGTGTAGTAACCCTTATGGACCTCACTATCTGTCACATTGAATTCTAGTGTAGTAACCCTTATGGACCTCACTATCTGTCACATTGAATTCTAGTGAAGTAACCCTTATGGACCTCACTATCTGTATTGAATTCTAGTGTAGTAACCCTTATGGACCTCACTATCTGTCACATTGAATTCTAGTGTAGTAACCCTTATGGACCTCACTATCTGTCACATTGAATTCTAGTGTAGTAACCCTTATGGATCTCACTATCTGTCATTCATTGAATTATCTGTCACATTGAAGTAACCCTTATGGACCTCACTATCTGTCACATTGAATTCTAGTGTAGTAACCCTTATGGACCTCACTATCTGTCACATTGAATTCTAGTGAAGTAACCCTTATGGACATCACATAGAATTCTCAGTAACCCATATGGACCTCACATTGAATTCTAGTCTAGTAACCCTTATGGACCTCACTATCTGTCACATTGAATTCTAGTGAAGTAACCCTTATGGACCTTACTATCTGTCACATTGAATTCTAGTGTAGTAACCCTTATGGACCTCACTATCTGTCACATTGAATTCTAGTGAAGTAACCATATGGACCTCACTATCTGTCACATTGAATTCTAGTGTAGCCAACCCTTATGGACCTCACATTGAATTCTAGTGAAGTAACCCTTATGGACC